>NW_015114599.1:20859-60409 GCF_001443285.1 Poecilia latipinna
TTATTATAGGTAAAGTTTAAACAGTAATGATTTCCTGGTTTTTCCTACACTGTATGTTAAAATGTCTTGTTCCACAGGCAGATTATATCAGATTATCATAACTAGTATTTTTTTCCATCAATATTAAGAGATTACTGACTTAAAACAAGCTCTGATACTTGGCTGAAAATGTATTTGTAAGTTAGTTTTGCCTTATTTTAAAGTGTACTAAGATATTTGCATCAGAAACTAGACCAAAAATACATAACATTTTTTGTTTTTGCAGTTTTTTTTCAGAAAGCCTTTTTGCTGGTGGTCTAAATTTTTGGGGAATATTTGGTGAATGAGTCCAGTCTTGATCCTGGAAGTCCACCAGATGACAGACTATTAAAGCTAACAAGCATTTCAGCTGCAGTCACTTCGGCAGGCAATTTGACACTTTTCAACAAGGTTGCACTATTTGTGTGGGAACTTTAATTGCGGCACGGAGTCCAGCTTCTGAGAAACCAAATTGCTTCTGCTTCTCCTTTATTCACTTCTGTGGCCTGCTCAACTCCTTTGTTCTTTGCATGTGACGTAAGTTTTTATGAAAACAGTGAAACAGAAAGATTATCATGCTGGGGTCCTCGTGTGTTGAGGAAGTCTCAACCTATGTATTAAAACTACTACTATCCTCGCCAAGGCTGACATTTTACATGAAACGGCTCCTCTAAAAGGTTTTAGGTCCTGGTTCCTGCTTTAGTAATGAAGACGGTCAGAAAAAGAACCCTCCAAAAAACCCCGGACCTCAGGAGGGAGGGAAGTTCCAGTATTCAAAACACAGCTTCTTTTTTTTTGGAATCTTCCCAGATTTAAATTTTCTATAAACCTTACAGTAATAAATGTTTACAGGAGACCACAAAAAATATTTAAAGTATAAAAAATGCAATACAAGCTATATCTAAAGGAGAGTTCAGCTGAAGGGCAGCATTATGTGTTTTCCAGGCACATAGTGCCATTTTACAACACAATCAAGTAACTATGTTAAAATGCTCATATCAAATCGTCTTCCAAGGTGGCGCTCTGTCCACCTAGACATTTTGCACATGAATGGTTGTCACGGGAGATTAAAGGATTTCTCAATCAAGTTAACAGTAAAGCAGTAAAGGTATGTTTTTGATGAGAAAAGTCAATTTTACATAATACTGCTGCCTTTATAAAGAAATGTAAGTTATTAAACAAGATTAATTCTTCGTCTCTTTTTGCAAAGGAAGTAAACATTTTAATAATAGTTCTCCTAAATGATCCCCCAAACTTATTAGGAATCATGCAAACGTAAACAAACGTGTTTCACTAACCCTTGGCGGTGTTTCTCTCTCATCCTTGTCCTCGTCGCACTCGAAGGCCACCTGAGCTCGCTGCTTGCGCTGCTCCTCCCAGAGAGCCGGATTGAAGTTTTCAGAGTCGCTGCTAGGGATAACTTGAGCATAACAGAAGCCATGATGCTGATTAGTTGTATATATATACATTTAAAAAAAAATAAGTCAATCTTGGTAGTTCAAGCTTGATTTTCACCACCAGATGGCACTGTGACAGCATTTGATAAGTCAAAGCAAAGCAGAATGGACGTGGTAATAGCTGGAGATTTCACATAAACGCAGTTCTGAACAAAACAGGGCTATTTTAGTTTATGAAACACATTCAGCTGTGGCCACTGCCATACATTAACATATAAATGCAACAGTAGGACAACAAGGCCACAGTTATGTAAACAAGTGGTTAAAACAGTGACTCTGCTTTCCTGAGACGCTGCAAACTCATCTTAAAGCAGCAAGCAGCTTTTTACTGCAGCTGCCAATGATTAGGAATAGATTATGCACCTGCGTATCGATCATAATGTGACCTCTGAGCATGCAGACAGACAGTTCACAGTTGCATTAGACACTTTGGAAAGAAAAAAAACAGCTTGTGTGGTTTTTCTGTGTCAAAATAATATTTGGCCTCAATTTAGCAACGAGCCTATCTACCCTGCTCATGTGTAGAAAAGCCACTGATGTGATCTAATCTGGTTTCTCTCCACTGAGAGAAAACTTTACTGAGAACTGTAGTTAACCCATGAGAGGGTTCAGTGGGTAATATGAGTTATTTTTGTGAGTACTTGTTTCCCCCCTTATCAAAAGAAGTTGTAAAACTGTATTACAGCGCTGAAGTGGTCGCTAATTCCAGCCGTTCAGAAAAAGAAATAGAAATTAAAACAGACAAACAGCTGCTATGGGGGGAAATGAGAACAAGAGCGGAGAAGAAAGCTTTTGACTTCTGACCATTTCGGGAGCTTAAGCATGTAGATCCTGAACCTCTAATTACTCAAAAGCTGAGATGCAACAGGGTCAGCTGCATGCTATCAGGCTGTAAGAGAAACCAAAAGCAAAGCAACAGATGGAAGCCTGACAGCCACTCGGGTTTCTCCTGCTGCCTCCTGTAACAAACGCTCATCAAACATGCAGCCGGGGATCCTTGTAGGTCACCCATAGGTTTGTGAAAACAAACATGGTAACTTTAGTCCGGGCAATGCAACGGCTAAGCAAATTTAATCTAAGCGAAAAGACGTTTTTTACGAGACTGCATTAGGTTTTATGAGTGTTGTGGAGCACTCACAGTCCTCTGCATGCTGAGGGAACATGTAGTTGGTCAGCACAGTTTTATGGGTCTCTGGATCCTCTTCTTTCTGGAGGGGGATCAGGGGCTTTGACTGTGAGAAACAGAAAGAAAGAAGGTCATCTATCTAGAGTCAGCAGCCGTTTGTCAAAGGCTCAATGAAAAAAAAGAAGAAGAAGAAAAAAAGGACAGCTGTGGGGTTTCCTCACTTTGGCAGCAGGAGAAAGATGGACGACGTGATGCCAAAGCAGATACGCTGTCAGAAGTTGCAGCCACAACACAAAATTAGCAGCACTAAATTAAATGTTATTCTACTTTCTGCCAGGTATAAAGCACCAACTTTGTTTCACGCCTTTTTAAACCAAAAGAATCAAAGATCGTGTGAGTACCGAGTAAGGGTGCACATATTTTCTGGCTGATCACTAATATATATTAAAAAAAAATAATAATTTAATTCTGGCCTGATACCATTTTTATGTTGTTTGAAAAGTTGATAAATACAGCCAACATATTATATACAATTATGATTAAAAGTTTTCAATTTAGAAAAATTATTTTAGGACAGTTACTATTGTTTTTCACCTTTTCCACTCTGGCCACAGTTTGTGTTTGTGGACGTATGTTAGCAACAAGGCAGCTTTCAAAGGTGGCAAACTGTTGGCGTAATTGTTTAAAAAAATTTTTTACAGTTTACAGTAGCACTAGTTCTTTTTTTTCCAAACCGACTTCTTCAATATATCAAATTTCAAGGGTTTAAGAAGAAATGTACTGTTACATTAATAGACGCTTTGCACCAGATTTAGCTGAAGCTAGTTCCCATCATGAGCAGGTGAGTGAATAAAACAGTCTAATTTCATACACCGAAAGTCCCCATGTACCCTAAATACAATCAGTGTACCAAGTTATAAAAATGCAACATAAACGGTACTGAATGCCAAAGTTACAGTTTTTACAGTTTTAAAAGCCGACACTCAGTTCAGTGCGGAGGGTTAATAACACAGATTAGCTTCAACTTGATCTGGTTCATGTTGTAACTGGGTTGGTCAGAAACTGAAAAATCCCATCTGAACCACAACGCTCTTCAGTGTGAATGTTTTTACTGAAGGAAGAGGAGTCAAACTTTAGCTATTTTCAGTATCAGTGATGCATTTAAAGATCAATTCAGAAGAAACTTTTTAAAAGGAAATCAATTTCTACTGAATCACGTCAAGCTGTTCCTGGAGGCAGCAACAACAAAAACCTTCTGTTTGTTTTTGAACTTCTTCGTAAGTCCGTACTTTTGCAGTTTTACCTGATCTGTACCAGATTTTTCAGTTAGGAAAAAGAGGCGTCGTCCATATATTTAAATGTGAGAAAGCTGGATGCTAATATGAAACGCTAAAGGTGGTTGGAAGAGTAAAATCCAGCTTTATAGTGACTGGGAACAATTTACCACAAGAAGGCTAGAAAAATGTATTTTGAATGCGTCAATAAATCAAAGAGTTACAAAAGAAAATTACGCCGGACATTAGAAATCAGCCTCAAATGTGTTTGCTTTCTTTTTTTTTCCTGTTTTCCTTCAGTTCCCAATTTGAAGAGCATAAAGTTTTTTTCTGTTCCAAAAATAAATAACATTCACAGTAAAACTATTAAACAGGATCCAAATACAAATTACAATTCATCAGCATTGGCCAAAAACTGATCCATGTTTTCGGTATCCTAGCCTGTTGTGGCCCATTGAACAGTTCTCGACTGCAGTGAAGTTAAAATATACGTTTCTCAAAAACTTTCGCTGCCACTCCATAAACATGTTAGGCTTAAAATACCATGGCGACTGTACTCTAAACTAGTCTGCCTCTTCTTTGAAGCTGGTGAGTTTGAGTTTCCTCACCTCTGATGTGTTTTGACAAGGACGTTTCCCAAGAACCTCTGGGTGCGTTTTCCCGTCAAAAAGTTCTCAGATGCCGCATTAAGACACTTCAGTGTCAGATGGTTGCTAGCTCTCTCCCTGCATCTGCTCACATGTATCCACGTGATGATTTTCTCCTTTCATCTTAGATTTAAGCTTTAGGTGCAATTTTTTTTCTACATGTAGGTGTCTTCATATCATCCTAGCAGCTGATTCTGTACAAAAACATTTGCTGCGGCATTTTTAAAATGGCTGCAAGCTCCTGGGGATGATGATTTGTCAAGGTAGTTTAACAGAGTCTTAGAATAGTCCACCCCAGAGATGAATTGACATGAATAATTTATTCAAGGATCTTGTGGGAGGTAGACTGTAATGTGTAAATATTTATGCGCCAGACAAACCCAACACCTATTCAGCTGTGTAGTACAGAGTCCTCTCTAACAGCGCTATGCCTCCGCGGACAAAAGGTAAAGTTTTTGCTCTTAAACTCTGTTTTATATGAGTAAATGAAGCTTTTACAAATGTGATGGCTTCCAAGCGACGGCATAATGTGTAGAGATTATCTTATTTGCCTCTGGCTGACTGTTGCTGCCTTATCTCACAAACTGCTTCGGTGTCAATCAGATAAACACGGCAAATACCAGGGTTTCTGTGGAGACTCCTTCCATTCCCACCCCCCTGCTTCCCTTAAACATTCAGGATAAGGATCTCATTTTCTAACATCCATTAGCATCCTGCTACAGTCCAAAGACAGGGTTTTGGGTGTCACTTGTGGCTGACCTGCATGTTTAGATCCAATATCCAGGAAGTGGTTTAATGCATTTGGGCCTCCTGGTTTTACCTTCTGGGTTCACTGTGGATTTCTTTCACTTCAAGTTACAGGGACCATCTGATGGTTCAGATTTCGTTAGAGCTGCCACTAACGATTATTTTAGTTCTGGCGATTAATCGATTAATTGCACACAAAAAAAAAAAATTGCCACAATTTTGCAAAAGACTATGCATTTAGCCACTTCAGCTGATTTTATACAATTCAAGAAATACATTTAAAAAAATCACAAATAAATAAAATTGCTATTTTTTAAAATAGCATTCCTTTAGTGAATGTTTGATCATTTTTAGCAAAATATTCGATGCTAAAAGAAAAAAAAAAAAAATCCTACCATGTGAAAATCTCGGCTGTTTCTGCTCGACGTATTAATACAGTTTAGAGTTGGTCTGTAGTTTATATCTGGATTAATAATTGGTTAGCAAAAAATGCTTAATAGGATTTTTTTTTTTTTTACAGAATTTGAACAGGGTTCAGCTAAAACTATGTCACATGAGCCTATTTAGCCTATTTATGAACAAAGTTTTTTATTAATATTATTATTTTAAATGCCATTTCTTTTTTACAGTTTTGGCTAAATTATACACCCAGCCTGACGTTCTTTCATTGGTCTTTTTTTGAGTTTGTATACTACTGTTAACAATTAATCGATTACTAAATTAGTTGACTATTATTTCAATAATCGATTCGTCATGATTAATCATCCGGAAAAACGTCTCACCTGGTTCTCAGACAGCCACATTGCAGTCATTTCATTGAGTTTAGTGAAACTGTAGGGAAGATTCTTTAACCTGTAGCAACAAAAACAAAACAAAAAAATAAAATCATGAAGCTATATTAAAGCAGATTTTATTTCAGCCAAAATATCTGCATTTGCCAAAAGGATACAACTGCTGCATTTATCACCAGAAGCCAAGAACAGAAGCCAAACCAATTCCTGTAAGTCGACAAACTCAGTCGAGACTCACTTGTTGTTGCTCAGGTTGATGACTTTGAGCTTCTGCATGTCGCCCATCTCCTCGGGCAAAGACTCCAGCTTGTTGGAATGCAGAAACAGCACCGTCGCGCTCTTCCAGCTGCCCAGCTGCGAGGGGAGCAAACAGGGAACTCGTGAGCGATGAGCCGGCGCAGCCAGCTGAGTGGACTGACGGTGATTTACGAACCGACGAACACGCTCACCTCAGGGGGAAGCTGGGAGAGGAAGTTGTGATCGGCAGCAAAAGTCCGAATGCTGACGCACTGGCCGATGGACGCGGGCAAGGCTTCGATCTCGTTGAAGCTGCAGTCCAGCTCGTCGATAGATGTCAGTCTGTTGGTGCGATTCGGGAGGATTTTAACCAAAGTGTTTACATTGATGCAGACATTAATTTGAGTTGAGTGCCTTGGAAAAGTCTTCTTTTTTAACTTTCATTGATATGTTACAACCACATGATAAAGCTAATGTACTCGGGGTTGTATGCGAACACAAAGTTGCACATAGTTGTGAAAATTGTAAATGTAAAAGTTAAGGGTTCACCGATCGCAGATTACGGCTCTTTACAAAGCCTGATCTGCTTATTCTGATTTTGGCACAGTGTTTTTTTTTTTTGTCTGAAATGTTGCAAAATATAGCAAGAAACTCAATGAGTTGGCAACAGCAGTGTGAGTATCGTTAAGTGAAAACATGCAGACATGACCTGGTGCGCCAGTCAAACCTCTTTCACAAGAGAGCAAAAGACGACTGTGGTTGATTTTTAGACCATTGCTGAGGTAGATGAGGTCGATGGATAAGATCAGCTTCACATGCAAGTATCAGCCGATTACTAATCTCCTAAAACTAAGGAAATGGGGGTCGACATGTCGGGAGATTTGTAAAACTCTGAAAACTGGTATAAAACAATAAGTCAAGAAAAGCTGCTGAGGTGTCATGCACTCTATAAGTTGGGTCTTTATGGAATAGAGGCAAAGAGAAACCAATTGATGCTTTTCAGACAAAAAAAATAAATGGATAAAAGTCATGCAAAATCGGAACCAGCAGGTCAGGCTTTTTCAAGACCGGTGATGGCAAGAAAACTGCAGTCGGTGCATCCTTAAATCGGAATCGAACCATTTTGAAAAAATGAATTCCTAGATGCATAAAGCTGACACACTCCAAACACAAGCAGTTATATTTAAGGCAAGTTTTAGTTGGGTTTTTTTTTTAGACATGTCATTGACTCATATATATTCTATAAATAACATTTGAGAAGAGTTTTTTGTTACATATTAAAATTTGTTATATTGTCATGATATGATGGACAAATGTTCAATTCATTGCCAAATCACTGAAGAAAACAACAATTAGTAATGGAAGAAATCGGTTTTGACACAAGAGCTTAATTTGAACATAAATGACCAGGCTGACACAGCTCTGACCAAAATCACAGAGCAAAGGGAGTTCATCAAACAAAAGATAAAAAATAAAAAATAGAAAAAGAGCTTGCGGAGGCTAAAATCCTTCCAGGGGATTAAGCTAAATCATAGGCTTTGTCACATAATCTGTCAAAGCACACAAGGAAATGCATTCTGACATATGGGATAATTGTCAGTGTTTGGAAACAATAAAAAGGGGGAAAAAAATATTTTGCAGCTGCAAATGTATTTGTTGTTTAACGTAGATGTAGGTATTTGATGGATGTGAGATTGAAATGGTATTAAAAAAAGATCAAATAGATTTTAATCTTTGTACTCAATCTTTGCAGTAGATCAAGTCACAATGTATTTGGCAGCGGTAACATGTACCTGTCTGCTGTGCATGAGATCAATTTCTGAAAAATTAAAACTGTTTTAGTCTGACGATTCACCGCAAGCTCCTTCTCAGATCAATCTTGCATTCAAAACAACAATACTCAGCTAATGTGATTTAGTCCACAAAGTAAAAACCATTACAGGAGTTTCTTTTGAAGCATTATGATTGTGCTTCAAAAGAAGCACAATCATAATGTTCTGTGGGAATATCCGATTTAACCCCCGGAGTTTATCTGATCAGTGACCGGATGATGGAAATAGCACAATAATCCACTGATCTCGCTGGTTTTATTCTGCCGATTATTTCAAAGCTACTGCCTCAACACTCACCCCCCGATGGAGTCCGGCAAATACATCAGCTGGTTTTCGTCCACCTTCAGCGTCGTCAGTTTCTTGAAAGAGCCTTAAGACAGGAAAAAGAGAAGAGACAGAATCAGGAAGAGGAAGACAACAATCCAGGATAGTTATTGATTATCACTTGCTGTTAAACCACAAAGAGGAGGCTCCATTAGAGCAGTTAATTAGATTCGCTAATACTGACATCAATACTGTATAAAGCTTAGAAGTACTCAGCTCTGACACCGACAGCAGTAGGAAGCAACTCAGACAATCAATGTAACCGATTTGACAAGATTTTGACGGGGGGGGGTTTCTGATACAATTCTTTCAAATCTTTAACTTGGAGATATGCCTGCTGCTCTATATTTTGAACTGTTACATAAATTATCCATCCTTAAAATAAGTAAGCCAGCTCTATGACTGTCCCACTTAATAGTAACCTTCCTCTGTTCTTTTTCAAGTTTTGCCCCTCCACTGTTATCGTAAATATCACTGAATTCTTGCTAACTTGAAATATCACATCCAGCATAACAGTGGTCAGTAAATTGGTATATAGCGTCTTTCTAGTTATGGGGCACTTTATCTTAGAGCTACATCACCCAATCACACTCATATACAGACTGGTAGGCGACTTATTGTTTAGTGCTTTGCCCTGGTGCACATCAACAGATAGTAGAACAGGAAGCTAGAACTGAACCAGCAACTTTCCAACTGTGTCTGAGTTTTAAAAAATAAATAAATAAAAAATATACCTCATCTTCCCAATATAACACCAAACCAAATCACCAAATTGGTAAATTACATTTGTTATCATTACCTACTTTTATTTTTTGATGCAATATTTTTGTAAACACACAATTATGTGCATCTATCCATCCATCCAAAGCTGTGTATAAATGAATAAATTCTGGAAATTCAAACCTTTTCCATACTTATCTAGATTAAAAAAAAAAAAAAATCCTTGTTTTTTAAGGTTTTCAGAAGAAACCGTGCTGATATGGTGACTTTTGTGGTAAACTAGCTTTTACACAGGTTAACAAGTATATTTCAAAGTATATATATTTCAAATATAAAAAAAAATCTTATGGATACAATTGAAAAGAAAGAAAGTGTTTTGAGAAAGCTGCTGGTATTTACAGTAAATTCACTTTAGCCACACAGGAAATCTTAGAAAACACCCGAGATAGGAATTCAGCCACCGAAAGCGAGACATTTTGTAACAGACTTTTATCGAACGAGGTGCAAGCGAACTGTGATCCTCACCGATTGAGTCGGGAAGCTGTGTGAGGGCATTGTTTGAGAGCAGGAGGTCCTGCAGGTTCTCACAGCCGGAGAGTTTTTCATCCACCATTTCCAAGTTGTTCTTTGACACATCCAGATAAACCAGCTGTTTCAGCATCCCCAGCATCTGAATGGACGGGAGGCGGCGTGTGGAAAAAGATAAATAAATCAATCAATAAATCATAGATGGGAGAGGGTGTTAAGAGAAGCATCGTCTTAGCTGTGGAATACATTCGCTAGTCTGAAGTTTCATATTTTGAAAGCAAAAAACAACAACAAAAAAAACACATATTTCACATGATTTGCAGCCAACCCTTTCGTTTTATATGCTTGACGGACTTCATTGCTAATAAAAGGCCAGTCTGTGATTACAGCTGATGCTGCTGAAATGCTGCCAGCAGAACTAATGCTCTGACCCACTTTGCAGCAAAGCAAGGCCATTTGGATGAAAAATAAGGATCTCATGAAATTAATTCTGAATATCCATACATTGGGATGAATCATTAACATCTAAAAAAAGAAAAAGAAAAAAAAAAGGAAACGCTGCAGATTTCCAGGCCACTTTCTTAAGACACACTCAAGCAGAAAAGAAAAGCTCTACTTAAAGAAGGAAAAATGTAAATCTGACGGACAGCTTCGGTGAAATCTGCTGAAAACACAACTCAAATTTGTTTTTTGTTTGTTTTTTTTTTTACCCCAGGAAGAAAAGTCAGTTTGTTCCCATCGATCCACAGCTCCTTGAGTCCATTCAGGTTCTCCAACACCTCAGGCTACAGATCAGAAAACACTTTTAATGTTTTGTTGGAAAGATACACAACATTTTACAACTGTACTATAAAATATTAGTGGAAAAAAAGAAATATGCAAGTTAATTAAGGAAGCGGGGAGACGCTGTCACCTCCGGAGAGGTGGAGCGCTTTGGGCAGCGACAGACTGACAGCTACTTACCACTTCAGTGAACTCATTACTCCCCAGGTCCAGCCTCTCCAGCTGTGTGAGCTTCTGCATGCTCCTATCGACACACGAGATGATGCACATTCAAAAACCGAGCCACAGAAATGTCTAGAATGCCATACGGGATTTATGCGACGCGCAATAATGACTGCGAATCCATGTGTTGGTCCTAAATCAAAAAGCGAAGTCAAAAGCAAAAGCTGTGACTGCAAGCGATGCGGAACATATGCTAGGAAAAGCAAGCCAAGGAAGAAGGAAAATAAGAGAGAAAATAGTTTTTTTTGTTTTGTTTTTTTGTACATTTTTGGGTATTCTCCAGCCACTGACTAATGAACGATATGTGGAAATATATTTAGCTTTTGGAGCTTAGTTGTGACAGAATTGCATTTTAAATGAAGGAAAATGTGACGTATGCTCGCCCTGAGACAGGCTCCACAATCTGCTTCACACATTCAGGTCACCGGCTCTCATTAGCAGCTACACTGTAAGCAGACAGATAAAAACAACAAGCAATATTCAGTTGCTTGTTGTTTTGACATTATTTGACCGACTGATGACTGCAAAAACAAAGTGAAAAGGTTTGTATTCTTTCTAGAATAAAAGGGAAAAAAAAGTCTTGAGTCTTTAAAATTGATGACGTATCCAAATACACATCACAGAGGGCAGGTTATAGGAAAAAAAGAGCAATCTGAATAACCACATCACTTAGTGCAGATACCTTCACTGACTTGTTTTTTGCATGATCAATGTTTTTTGTTATTATAAGCTGAAATTAGGGGCTTGAAATCATTAAGTTTTGATAAAAGAACAAAAAATTAGCAAAGAGATTGGAAAAGCTGCAATATCAAGTGGAAAGTTGGAGATGTCTCACCAACCCAGATCTCTAGTATCAATCTAATATGGCCGACTTGTATTTAAAATGTCCCAAAATGCATCTCATTAAATCTTTCACACACTGTATTATACAATCTCTGTACAAACATGTTAATTACAGTGTTTAAAACACCAAAACAGAGAGAAATGCATTATTGTCACTTTGCATTTTCAGTAGCTGTGTTTCCATTGACCATATAATTGAACAATTTGAGATCTTAAAAGTACATTTACTCAATGGAAACATACCAATTAAAAAAACAACTGTTTTTCGATTAAATGTTTTGGCATTAGGATGAGCAGGGTTTTTTTTACCATATTGAAATTGGTTTATATCGCCAAACAGCAATGAAAACACTTTCTTGACAATTACTGATGCAGTTTAGAGCAAATTAGTAATGGAAACGCAGCTAGAGATAAAGTCCAATATTTTTAAACATGGCGACTGGTCGACTGTGTCCATTTGCCATTTTGTGCATTTTAATGTGGGTTATTTCAGGGGTGCACCAATTGATCAGTTGAACTATAAAACAGCCTCTATTTCCTTAATTTTGGGATTCCTGCATAGCAAACTAATCTTATCCACCGATCTTATATGCCTCGGAAAAGGTCTGAAAATCCAGCACTGTCAAATTGGGCAACGATAAAGTCACTATATTTAGCAACTTCTTAGACAAAAAACAAGAAAGAAAGAAAATCGAATCAGGTTTTTTCAAGATTGGTGATTGGCCAAAAACTTGTAATTGGTGTTCCTCTGGTTGTTTTGCATCCAATATGTTTGGACATTTTACTTAAAAAGAATGCCCCATCGCTCTATGAGTGAATTAATATCAAACTTCAGTTAGTTTAGCTCAGTTTAACTCAAAATTTGGTTTGATGACGATATATTTACTAACTTAACTGATCTAAACAAGGATCTGAAGCAAACTTAAGTGGACATGGGACACTATATAAAGTTTTCTGGAAGATGGAAGTGCCCAGTAGATTTGTTTATGATCATTCAGCTTCATAATTTTTGAAAACAATTAGAGGAACATATTTCTACATTAATAACTAAGCCAATAAAAAACATAAATACTGTTTGGGAACACATCTGATAAGGCCTCCAGTTGAGGGAATGAGCAGCGTTACCTTGACCTTCACTCATACTCAGTGCAGGATGGAGCGCTGGAGGCCACCGCTGTGGAATTTCTGTTTTCCTTTCATGTGCTTCCCATAAAGCAACGCTATCAGACTCACTGCACCAATTATAAATATAATTTAAAACCTCTAAGCAACGAGGTTCAGCGTAAAATCGTTACTCATAACAAAGAAAGCAAGTATTTGCAAGCTTTCCCATATTACTGCATCGAAGCTGGCAAGAACCTGAGCTGCCTTTGCAGGTTGAAATGGGGGTAAGAACAAACTGTGCTAGCTCAACTAGAAAGCGGAGTCACTGGTGGAAATAAATCTCAACCTCCTCGTGACCCAAATGTGTGTTGAGTCCTGTTTAATAGTTCAATAATGTTCAGTTCAATAATGTAACGAAGGAGTGGAAACGATGCCGAACATTTTGTATGGAAACCCTGAGAAAGACTTCTGCCCTTTGTGCGCGCGCACGTGTGTTTACATCTGCGACGTGCTTGCGTGTTGCTCTGGCAACCTTCCCGATCATTAGTCCTTTTCTTTTGTCGGGCCTCCAGCTCCTAACAGGTCTGTCCTGTGTCACATAAACACAGCAAAGAAAAAGAAAGAAAGGAAAAAAAAAAAAGACGGTCCGCTGATGAGCCACACCGCAAGCACCGGCCCGGCCCGTCAGTCACTGACAACAGTGAGCATGAGAACAAAAGGAAACTCTGCCAGAGGAAGGAAGAACTTAAAGGAAAGTAGGGAAGCACAATTTTGCAGAGGAAATGGGAAGGGCATGAAATGATGCGGTAAGTGAAGCATGAAAGAGAGAGAGTGAGAAAAGGAAGGAAAAAAAGAACCTAACTTTGGTGAAAAGCAATGGGAGCCTTCGCTAATATTTGTGGGACATTCAGTCCCCTCCTCCATCACCACCACCTACCACCCCCTGTGAAAATGGTGAAATAATCCTCACCCCTGTGAGTTAGCTGGGGATTATAAAACCTGTCACAGCAAGTGGCCAAATGAGGGAGCTGGGGGTGGGGGGGCTTTATGTAACACAGTGGAATTCAATACAGGCAGAGGTGTGGAAATAAAAAAAAAAAAAAGGAGGCTGGATGAAGTACAAAACAGAGATGTATTAGAGGACCAAGAGGCAGTGATAAAGATGGATAACTTTACAGGAAAATGCTTTGGATGACAAACCACCTACTTTGGCAGCATCTTTAACTGGTTCTCCCTCAACTCCAGGATCTGCAGCTTCGTCAGCCTGCAACCAGAAAGAGAGTCGGAGTCAAATTTTTCTCCAAATACGTTACAACCTTTGAGCTTAGGGTGCAGCTGTCTGTGTCTCATTAAAGTCGAGATGCGATTGGAAAAGGTAAATAAAAAGCAACACAAAACAATAAAAGTACATCTCAGGATCTGATGCACAGAGCTGGTAAGTGTCATGTAATTACAAAACACCTCATTCGACCTCGCCGTGATGTAAGGATGACGCTTTACATAACACCCAGCTTTCACAGTAGATTGTATCATGCAAGTACATTTCTCTAAGTGGTTGTTTTAATCAAAGCAACCATATTATTTCAAATAAGCATTTTGGATTTTTAATAGCTTATTTAAAGTTTTGCCAGATGAATTTTAAAATGATCCCTTTTTCTTTCAAAATACTTCAGAAATAATTCATAGAACCTCAGTGAGACATACTGGAAGCCTCAGTCACTAATTGATAGAAAACTTTATGTATTTTCTGATCTGTGAATATGATACACATAAGCAGTCCCAGTTGGAGAAACACCAACACTCTTTAGTGTGCAAGTTGTGACCATAAGAAGACGACTCAAATCTGTTTCATTTTCCACCTCAAGGAGGGATTGAGATACATTTTTGTCAAAAAGACCAAAGCAGTGACGGGTCAACCAGTCACTGCTAGGCTCCTGACTCACCAGACAAGTTCAAAGTTCAATAAAATGCTCCAAAGTCTGACTAGAAATGCAGTTATTTAATAAAAATAAAATAAAATATTGTAAAACTAAAAAACAAACAAAAAAAACAAAAACAAGAAGAAGCCCATATCCACCACAAACAAAAAAAAGCCCAACAATTACATGTTTTAAAGTCATAACTTTCATGGTAGAAGTAAAGTTTAGTTAAATTTGTAATGAATTAAATATAGATTAATCCATTAGCTTGTGGACTGTTCTTGATGTGCTCAGTTACTGCAATCTTGTTTATTCTTATGCAAGAAGTGACCAAATTTAGACAAGAAAGGAGAACTTGGCTCAGAAACTGAGGAGTAACATTTATCTATTTTAGAGGATGACTATTTATGAGATCATTTTTAGAAGGAGGGAAGATCAAAAGAGGTCAATATAATGACAACACAGTGAGAATTAGCTCAGTATGCCAAAAGTCACGTTGACATGTTTTGAGTATATTGAAATAGTCATATTCAATAAATTAGACAAAACATCCTGATGAGTGTCGTTTGTCAGATTAAAAGTGTCTTTTGAAAATAGCCTTTAAACATACTTTTTATGACGCCCATATTTCTGTATTAAATGTGCTTTTTTAGAGGTTTGATATGATATTCTAATGTGAAATGTCATGGGTTTTTTTTTAGCTGTACATGGAAAACTGTCATAACAGAAATAAAGTCTCTCCAACATCCATTTGTGTTTAATTCATCTATATAATGTGTTTCCTAAAACAAAACAGGTCTTTCAATACTATCCCAATTTATTCAATTTGTCTACAATACCAGCTGGTGACATTGGTTACCAGGGGAACTGGGTCATATCTGAGACGACAGCCAGGTTTAGTCGTTAAAGATCACAGAAAATGTAAATAAAAACAACAATCTGCCTCCGAAAAGAAAAATCCGTTATTGATGCTGCTAATTATTTACACTGTAAAAGTAGAGTCTTCCTTTATATTTACCCTGTTTTTTATATATAAATCCAAGTCTAATCCTCCTTTGCACATATGCAATTTATAGTCAAAAATATCCATGCAAATTGTACTAATTGTTTAGTGATGCTCTTGAAAAATAATCAAGAATTTGACTTGACTAAATGTAGTGTTTCAATTGTTCATCCTATGTTGCATGACTGCGTTTTATGATATGAAGCACTTTGAAATGCCTTGTTACTGAAATGTGCTATTCATATAAAATTTGACTGATAATTTTAAGAAATTTGCAGAAAATTTTATTCAAAATGTTGGTAAAATAATCATTTTTTACTTTACACAGGAGATGGATTTAAAAGAAAAGCCAACAGAAACAAAAGACAGTTTTTACTTAAGTTTCTTGTGTTTACAAATTGCTCTGCAATACAGACTGGAAAGCAAACCGACCTGCCAAACGAGGCTGGTAAAAACTCAAGGAAGGCATCATTCACGTAGAGCTGCGTCAGACTGATGAGCTGAGTGAAACCCTCTGGGAGCCTGGTAAAAAAAAAACACAGCAGCAGAGTGCATTAAAGCACAAAAAGCCTCTCAGAAGGTTCTTCAGAATCAGAATACCTGGAAGTTGGACATCCTAGTAAAATGTAAGGCACTTGGAGGTTGCATTAAATGATGGGAATGTGCACTCACTTGGAAATAGGGTTCACACTGGCTTCTACAACAGTAAGGACTTTGCAGTTCTTGATGTTTTCTGGGAACTCTTGGATACCTTGAAGGAAATGATAAAAATAAATAAATAAATAAATAAATAAATAAATAAATAAATATCAGTCACTTAAAACAGCAAAAATGTGTTTCCACGCCCCATAAAAAAAAAAGTCATTTCACAGTAGTGTTTGCATCGTTTCATTTTACGAGCACTTTATAGACACAGACGATTAAAAAAAGTTACATCTTAAACATTTTTTCTTAACCAAAGCGAGAGGGAGAGCTGGAACATAAAAGAAGGGGGAAAAAACAAAAAACGCCACTGAATATCAGTCTGTAAGTTCTCACCAAAACAATGTTTAAACTACAAGAAAGAGAACGTGATCAAGTCCCTGGGTTTATTTCCTCTACTTTCTTTTGTGTCTACAACACTTAGGCTGAAGTGTTTGTGTTCAAGGAGAAGCTGTTTTTAATGTAAACATGACTCAAGCAGCTCTGGTTCATGAAAAAAAGAAGAAGAAAAAAAAAGAAAAACAGGCGGTAAGATCCAAAACCGTGTTTGTTCTCGGCTGCCTCTGCACTCATTTATTTTAAGTTAAATATTTAAGGACTGACGCAGTTACAGCAAGACCGTTTGATAAGGTTGTTTATATAAAAGGGTGTCAAACTCATTTTCATTTTGGGTCGTGAAGATCATGAATGCTCTTAAAGGCTGTCTGTGTCAGAACGTATTGATAAAACCCATTAAAATATCAATAAATTGCTGTCTGCATTCAATAAATACGTCTGAAAATGAAATGGTGAACATGTTTTCACATTAATCAGCCCCTATAGGATTTTATGATTGGTTATGAGATTTTTTTTTTGCAATCAAAATCACTGATTTTGTGGACCTAATTTTGAAATATTTACAAAAAATGTTTTAAACCATTTGCGCATATGTATGACGGAAAATGTGACTTTTTCTTCTATCACAGACTATGATTTGACACCGATTAAGACTGCATTAAACTCAGCTATGTGAAAATAAGGCATACATTTGGTAATAAAAATGAAAATAATTCAGTTTTTACTTTATTTAATGAATAAAAAACCTTAGAAGTTTGAATGGCTCTCCTTTTCAGCTACACTCAACTCTGATGCTCAAATAAAATGTGCTGCTGTTCAGGTGGGAGAATCTCTTGACACAACAGCTATTAGTCACACTAAACACACACCTCTATGGGAGAGTGACAAGAGGAAAGCTACCGCTCAAAGGAAGCCATGTTTGTTATTCGACACGAACCATAATAAGGGGCACGGGACTGAAGCTTGTCAGAGGAGGGCAGGAAGGAACTTTCTGGCCAATTTTCCAAACACTAGACCAGAATTTTACCTTCCTGCAGGACAATAATCCTAAACATGGGTGACCCAATGTATGACCTAAATCCAATTGACGCAAATCTTGTTTTTGTTTAGAATCACTTTTCATCCAATGTGAATTGAGTGATTTTCCAAAGGACGAGCAAAAAGGTCCAGATGTGCAAAGCTAGCAGAGATGCACTTCTAAAACACGAGCACCAACTTAGAGTGGCTGGCTGGGAAAGAACACACAAATTTTTCTAATCTGTTAAGGCCCAGTATCATTTTTGCTCCGCCACAATAACACAGTACTTTGTGTTGCTCTGTCACATAATATCAAGTTGCATAAAAGTAGGAAGTTTTTACCGTGACAAAATAGGCAAATCTCCAACACTGCCAGTTTCACAACTTTATCCAACTGCTTCAATGGGTAGCATTATGTGATCTCCAGTCATACAGAATCATCTTATAGCACGATCAGGTACCTCTGTTACCTTCAGTTTTATAAAAATGTGATATGTATCAAATATGACTTAGATGAAATTTTGCTTGTTGATTTAACGCCTTGAAATTGGGCCTCTGTCTCTTTAAAAACTACTGTTCTTTCTGAAACTCCGTTTTCAGGAAGTCAGCACAACATGGTTCCTGAATTAACCCTTTAAAAACATTTTTGCCAACGTTTCACTGAGAGAGTTCCACCAGGTGTTTGCTAATTGCTCCTGGCTAGTCTGAAGGAGTTGAGTATGAGAGTCGTGGGTGAAGGGAGTTCTGTGGAAGCTCACAGGAGGAGTTTTGTCCTTGAATGTGGTGTTCGGTCCCTCACAGGACAGCTGCATAGTTGCCATGGGAGATTAATGGATGGATAAAAAAAATCAAAACGACACTCCAGGAATGTTTCTGATGAGAGAACAACATCATAGCATGACATAAAGCTCAAAAAAGTTGATTTTATTTAATACTGTCCCCTTTAAAAAATAAGCCGAACATTCAGAATAGAAATCTCAGTACGAACCCTTATAACAAAGGAATGACAGTTGTTTTATCCCAGCATCATTGAGAAACAAGACAGCAAGTGTGGACTTGTTCAGCCATCTTTGTTTCGAGACATCGCACTGTAATGCCATTTATTGAACAAAACTTGTTGTGCCCTTTTTCCCTCAGAGTCTCCAGGGTGTGATCCAAAAAAAGCAGCAATTAGAGGAGGATTTTTTTCAAAGAAACGATAAATGCCCGTTTTAGCAACCCCGGGCTGCTGATGGTCAGTTTTAGCTGATCTGAGACCAGAGCTGTGTGTGGTCTGTTTCACCTGTACTTCAAAAGCAGTTCTTACGTCTGCTCAATTTTTAAGAAGAAAGCAAAGGTAGATGGAGAATACAATCTTTTTTCTTTTTGCTTACTGTTTTTGCTGACATCAAGCTCCCTGAGGTTAACCAGATTTGCGATCGCTGCGGGCAACACCGTTACGTCATTATCTGGCATGCTCAGCAGGTTGAGTAACTGGCAGTTAAACAGTTGCTGGAGGAGGAGAGAAGAAGAAGAGCAAGTTAAGAACATTTCTAACATCACGTTAAAGATGTTTAATTTAAACATCGAGAGGAAAGATTGATGACTTAAATGTTCTAACGTTATCACTGCTTCCATCATATCCCATTAAAAACTCGCAGGTTTATCAACAGCGCAAACTCTATCTTGTGTTGTGAACCAGCTTTTCAGAAACGTTCAAAAATGTCGTACTTTAGGCAGTTCCTCAATCTGGTTGGCATCAAGGTAGAGCTCCTGCAGCGTCTTCTCGAAGCTGAAGATCTCCTTAGGAACCGTCTCCAGGCTGCAGTGGGAGTAGTCCAGAGATGTCACCACTTCCTCCTCACCCCGCAAGCACCGGCACGGCACCAGCCGAACAAAGAAGCTCCGCTTGGACATCGTCACGGGCTGGAGGGGGAGAGAATTACAATTAATTGTTGCGGTAATTCGGGGGTAATTTTGTGTCTGTGTGCGTAGTGAGAGAATATGTAGTTTCAAAACGTAGCTGTGTAGGATTTCATCTTTTATCTTGATGACAAAAGTTCAACGTAAAGCTTCAACACTGTAAAGAAAACGGTGGATTACTTTTCTTAAGGCTTTAATTCAAACATTTGATGCTACGATACGTGTATATACATATAAATATAAAACAGAAGTGAATGCGGCGGATCATTTCTGGGTAGCCGTTTGTGTACTGTTAGGTATAGCTCTGGGACCTTTTTCTATATTTACTCTTTGGTCGCCTCAGAGCATGACTGGCTGATTTATGGTAAACATGCATTTCCTGGAACGTTTCCTGCGACTCGTTTCTTCTTATCCTGCCCAGCGTTAACGTTGCCGTGGCAAACCGGACTTCCCACAGCAGAGGAGCTGGCAACACCGTCAATGTGCAAAAGAGTAAAATAATAAATAAACAAACACTGAGATTTCTTTTTTTTTTAATGAACACTGAAAGTGTCAAATTACCTCAATTACACAAGCAAAGAGGACAAACTATGCATATCTACTTAAAGACGTTTTGTGGAAAGTTATAAAATGTATTTAAATAGACACATTTTGTAACTTTGTATACAAAATGTGTCTTTATTATAGTTCTATGATAAAGAGAGTTACTTTTAGTTCTCTTTATCTTGTGGAGAAAAGGCCTCATTCCACTAGTCGACCATGTGGTGACAATACGCCTGTCAGGATAACAAATTTTGATGGACGATAAATTGTTCCAGACGTTATTGCGATAAACGATAATATTGTTGCTTAGAGACAACAATAATATAATGGTAATGGCATAAAAATGCAAGAACACATTGTTAAAGGGTCAATAAACTTTAAATTGTAAAAACGTTTAAAATACCCAAAAATAAATAAAATAAAAACAACACATAAGATGAATTATAAAGTCTAGTTATGAAGGGCCAGACTGAAGGCTTATCATCCAGTTGTTAGTAGAAAGAGAAAAACAATAAATCAAGCAAGCTTGCTTTAATTTATCAAGCGATTAATTGATAAATAGGCCTGTCAAGATAAATTTTGCAGGATAAGTTATCCCAATAATTATTGACATACATGATAATATTGTTGTTTTAAGATCTGTTTTTTTTCTTTACTGTCTATGACTGCATATTTTCCAACGTTCATGTTGTAGCTCATAAAACGTATGTAAAGCGTTCGCTATTATGTAGCTGCTGCTCGCTGAAAACACTTTTCTTACTGCAAACAGTATGAATAAAACAAAGACGCCTCAAGTCGCTCAATGAAAAGTCAGACAAAAGGGACGTTGTAGAGAAATGTTAGCGTATATTGTTATTGCTCGAATCTGGGGTCAACGCCACGGTTTTCACCAAGTACAGTGCCCAACATGGAATGCGCGCTGGTCAACAGAGGCTTTGTTCACTGGAGCTTGCACAGAATGTGACTTTTCCTCCCCCTCATCTTAATCTGAGTGCTGCCACAACACATAATCTCAGCGCACTTCATTCACCGTGAATCTTCACAGTCCCGCCGAGCCGGAACATGGCGATGGTCTTCCTCTGAATAAAGGCCAGGCTGCGTTTAAATTGGAAACAAAAAAAGAATTATCAAAAGAATCTAAATTAAACCTTTTGTTTCCGATGAAATGCAAAACGTTGCATTCAGCTGGTATGTGCAGATATGCCAAAAGGTGAGTTTTAGGGAACATGATTAATTTGCCTCTCCTGGCGTTTGTCACGTTGAAGGAAATTCAACTGGTTTCTTTCTGGTTACATAATGAGGAAATTTTCCAGAAGCAGCCTTCGAAATCTCCCTAAAACTTATCTGAAAAAGAGTAACAGTCAGCGATTCCTCCATCTCCAAAGTGTGCATGAACTTGTCCCCCCACCACCGGAGATATGCACAACCAGGAGGCCGTCTGCCTCCCACACAATCTGTGCCATAAAAGTAGACAGCTCGTATATAAATACTCCGTCAACCCCTCTGGTGATGGACCAGATTACTCAGAGTGCTTGGCTCCACTCATCCAGAGCAAAGAGAAGTGAGCCTATGTAGAGACGGTGCACGTCGTATAGAGAGGAAGGAGTGGCGCGAGATGGCAGTTGTGGACTGTGGTTAGGTACGCTACAGAGAGCAATGGCGGAGGGGAAAAATAAAAAGAAACCGTAGCTGTCAGGAGGAGTGGGTGGAGCTGAAAGAGCTGCAAGGAAAGCAGAACAGGTCTAGAAATGTTGATAAGAACAGATGAGCAGAACCTGTTAGAACCTGCGCAGGAATTCATTCAGATTTAATGGTTTCCAACGGCGGAGAAAGTGTTAAAAAGCAAACAAGGCGTGATTATGAGGCGCAGGGTTGTTGTGCTGCAATTAGGAAACTTTTATGGATGCCACCAAAGATGCAACATCGGTACTTCGCCTCGCTAGTACTTAGCTTGTGTGTTGTTTAAGCCTGCTGCAATTGATTGAGTATTACGTTAAAAGGAGTTGTATATAATTTCCGTTCTGATATTTTTTGAAGGGTAGTTTTGCTTACAAAGATTTCGGCCATTTCATTTATGATTTCGATTGGGTTTCATTTTTATTATTTCTGTTTTATTTATCGTTTTGGTTGTTGCGTTTTACTTTGGATATTCAGAATGTCTTCCAGTTCCAGTGTGGAGTGCTCTGACGATTATTAAAATGCCTCGAGGCTTCATTAAATTACGTTTTACTTTTTAGCACGCCATGTGGCCTCCAAACAACAATATTATCGTCTACTGCAATAATTTCTGGGACGATTTAATGTCCAGTAAAATGTATTATCGTGACAGGCCGTGACCACTGTTCTCCAGACACATTGCAGTTGTCTACTAGGAATGCAGACATTAGAAAATCTTGCGGTGGTGATAAAAGTGGTAAATATTGCAATGATATGCATCAGTTGCCATACATGTTGATTTTCTTCTCTCTTCCCTGTCAGATCTGTGACCGTTAGCATTTTGAGTAATGTTATTTATGTCCGGTGTGAGACTACAATTTATTAAACATGACATTAGCATGAAGAGGGATGGGTCATGACGCTTGGATTATGTTGGCTAACCATTACTGCACTCCAACTAGTTCTTTGCTGTATTAATTTTACACACACTGATATTGTGATGATGATGTATTTGCAAGATATTGAGCAAACTCAGTTTTTAGGCATGTTATCCCCATTTCTTATAGAAGTTACACTGAAATAGTTGCATGTTTTCAATCACAGTAAAGCTTCCAAAATTAAAAACTCTGTTGATAAATGAATGATCAACGCCTCAGGCTAATTTGTCTGTGATGCTACACCAGGTGGAGTTATGCAAGCACAATCTGATGTGCTGGGATCCATCACTTGTTATTTTTTGCCTCATAACCTGTTATGACATGAATATGGTTCTTGCCAGACATTTGTATCATTTCCTTCTTAACTTAAATTCATAGTTGAGCCACAGAACTGCTTAATGCCACAGCTTTTCTACAAACATTTTCAGGTCAAGTTTCTCAGAACTTCCTATTGAAGCTTTCATGCAGAAATAAAATGCAAGTACACCAATTAAGCACATCAAGAAAA
This sequence comes from Poecilia latipinna, assembly GCF_001443285.1. Lineage (NCBI taxonomy): Eukaryota > Metazoa > Chordata > Actinopteri > Cyprinodontiformes > Poeciliidae > Poecilia > Poecilia latipinna. The sequence continues at coordinate 44,037 of NW_015114599.1, forward strand.
CACTTCAGAAACAAGAAAATGACCTGCAGGGAAGCTGACGACACATCACATCCAGATGTGGAGAACATATCTGTCCAACTTGAGGTGCGTTTACAAAAAATGATCAAACGACGGCCAGATTTCTTAGTTTTGAAAAAATTAATGAACAGAGTCACCAGGGAAACTTGAGTATTACTTCAATACAGGCTGCCTTATGTATATGCTCCACTTTCTTTATGGATATGTCCATATTTCTGAACTTTTTTTACCTCTCTGTTGTAGCATAGCTTTTGAAAATTAAATTAACAGAGACGTGGACAGTCAGTTTTATTTGGGCTCCCTAAAGCAGCCCTAAAAGTAATCTGGAAGGCGGCACACTAATGAAAGCGGTGCATCCTGCAGCACAGATAAGCTTATCCACTGACCTAGATGTTTCTGGAATGATCACCGAATGCTCGTCAAGCGCCATCAGGAGCCTTCACTTCCTTTGGTAAGAAAATTCAAGACATGCTACACAGACTCCAGCCATGTTAAGCTCTCAGCAGAGATATTCCTTCTTAGCCTACTTCTTTAAGCAAAAAAAAAAAAAAAAAATAAAAAAATAAAAAAATCATCATCGTGCTGGTAAATGCCCGATAGTAGAGAAACTGGTACAAAAAAAGGAGAAAAATTTAAGAATCACAGTGTGAACTTTCACAAACAGTGGCCGCATTTATTGAAAAATTAAAAAAATGCGTGGGAATGCGAGAACTGCGGCCATGTGACTCTGCAGCCTGGCAGTGAACTTTGTGGCTTCCTCTGTGCAGCGGAGAATAAAAGCGTCCAGAGGGCAGAGCAGTCACAGAATACCATTTACTCTCTCACTCACAGCCAGGAAACCACTTTCCTCTTACAACCCCGTCTCCGTGTAACTCAAGTGCCTCCTGGGTCACGGCTGTTGCTATAGAGACTATAATCTAGGGCAGAATAGGCTAAAGCCTTAAACGACACTTGCAGAGTTGAACTTACTGTGTATGAAAACCGTTATTGAGAGGCAACTAGGCAAACACACAAGATATTAAGGTCCTTTTATTAGTTTTGTAAGCTACTACAGCGGACTGGGATATTCGCTAGGGTCTCTAGACCACAAGCACTCACTAGACAGAGTCTGAATACTTGAGTCCCCTCTAAAACTCCTTAGAAATGCCTAGTTTGATAACTCAAACACCATACAAACCCTAAAATGCACGAAGACACACTGGAAACTGTCTTTGCACGTCTGCAGAACATTTTTGGTCTTTTTCATCCAAAGATAAGGAATAATATCAATTTGTTTCAACATTATCAATATTACTGTTGCCTTAATTAATCACTGTAACAATTATTTGCCATCAGTGGTAAAGAGAATATTAATATAATTGAGGACTTACTAACGTCCTCAATTATATGGCTGTTTTGCAAATGCCAGCCACCAGCGTGTCGAGGAGCATTGTGGATAAGTATTTCAGCTTCCCAAGCTGCATTCCCTTTCAAATATTTTAGAAATAGTAGGTGAAAAAAATCCACAAATATGGGAACTTGCAAAAAACTTAACAAATGGGCTGGGGTCCACTGTACATGTCCTTAGCTTTGGAAACAGTTTTCATAAAAATATGTAGGCAGCTGAAAGTTTTTATGCAAACTAACAATTTGTTGATTCAGTCTCGGTTTAGTTGGACTTGTACCATTTCACAGCACAATTAAGTAACTACGTTACCTTCAGGTGTTATAAAAAATACTAAGTAAATCAAATATGCCTTAAAAGAAATTTGACTTTGTAATCTGATGCCTTCCTTCTCTTCCTCAAACTCCAGCTTCAGGAAGCCATCACAACATTGCTCCTCCATTAACAGTTTAACAACATTTTTGCCAACGTTGCACTAAGAAGCTCATAATGAACTCAGCAGATGCTCAGTTCCACCAGGTGTTTGCTAGTTGCTGCTGGCTAGTCTAGGGGAGCTGAGGCGAAGGGCTGCTCTGTGAGGTGAAAGCTTGGAAACTACATAAGGAGTTGCGCCTCGAGGGTGGAGCAAGCACCATGCAGGAGTTTTGCACAACTGAATGGTTGCCATGGGAGAGTAAAGGATTTTTCAAACATGCATGAAAGAATCAAGGCGTGTTTTTGATGAGGGAGCAACATTATAACATGATGTTAAGCTAACAAAAGTTGATTCTACATAATACTGCCCCTTTAAGTATAAACTATTACTTATTTATAATTCTTTACAACTTGATGCTTTCCAATCTATTTGTTAGTTATTACTAATTCACTTGTTTCAACATCATCAATATTATTGTTGCCTTAATCATTGTCATAATTATTTGCTCCACATTTATTTGGTTTGTGTTTTGTAATTTTATTCATTTTTCTATTTCCTGTGTTTCCACTGCAGTCTTTCCAAGTGTTTTTTCTGACCAACACATTTAGCAAAACTTTTCCTATGCAATACTCTGTGCTACACTGGTAAATAAAAAAAAGCTCTACAAATAACTAATTATTTAAGAGAAAAAGTTGATGCATGCATTCTTATGATCACAGGTCAATTAAATACGTTGGGATAAAATCTGCATTTTATCTGGAGATTTTTACCAATCAGAATCACCGATCAAAGCCGACTGAGGTAGGGAAGTTACAAGAGTGTCACCGAGTGCGTCGGGGGGTTAAGCGGAAACAAACACAGCTTTTGACGGCGGCGAACAGCTTGTGTTATTTATAGGAACCCCTCTGGTTGATATGGCAGAATGTGATTAGTACGAGCTAGCTCCTGCTTTACGAGAACAGCTTTTCATCCAGATTGCAGCGGCCTGTTACAGGATTGCTTAGCCGCAGCTGCAAATTTACATCAGAGATTACGGCAATCCAAACAATGCACAGCAGGGAGAGGAGGGGGGGGAGGGACATGGCAGCTCACAGGAGCTAACAGGGTTAGAGCTGCCTGAGACGGAAGAGGAAAGAAGAAGAAGAAAAAAACACTTCCTTGATATAGGTAGAGAGCCAGCGAGCTTTTTATCTCATTCTGCAACGCAGCTTTGACTGACCTTTTGAACTGGATGCTTTACAACAAACTTTATTCTTCACTCAATAATGAATGAATATACTAACTCTATTGTTAGTATATCATTANGGTGTGAGACTACAATTTATTAAACATGACATTAGCATGAAGAGGGATGGGTCATGACGCTTGGATTATGTTGGCTAACCATTACTGCACTCCAACTAGTTCTTTGCTGTATTAATTTTACACACACTGATATTGTGATGATGATGTATTTGCAAGATATTGAGCAAACTCAGTTTTTAGGCATGTTATCCCCATTTCTTATAGAAGTTACACTGAAATAGTTGCATGTTTTCAATCACAGTAAAGCTTCCAAAATTAAAAACTCTGTTGATAAATGAATGATCAACGCCTCAGGCTAATTTGTCTGTGATGCTACACCAGGTGGAGTTATGCAAGCACAATCTGATGTGCTGGGATCCATCACTTGTTATTTTTTGCCTCATAACCTGTTATGACATGAATATGGTTCTTGCCAGACATTTGTATCATTTCCTTCTTAACTTAAATTCATAGTTGAGCCACAGAACTGCTTAATGCCACAGCTTTTCTACAAACATTTTCAGGTCAAGTTTCTCAGAACTTCCTATTGAAGCTTTCATGCAGAAATAAAATGCAAGTACACCAATTAAGCACATCAAGAAAACACTTCAGAAACAAGAAAATGACCTGCAGGGAAGCTGACGACACATCACATCCAGATGTGGAGAACATATCTGTCCAACTTGAGGTGCGTTTACAAAAAATGATCAAACGACGGCCAGATTTCTTAGTTTTGAAAAAATTAATGAACAGAGTCACCAGGGAAACTTGAGTATTACTTCAATACAGGCTGCCTTATGTATATGCTCCACTTTCTTTATGGATATGTCCATATTTCTGAACTTTTTTTACCTCTCTGTTGTAGCATAGCTTTTGAAAATTAAATTAACAGAGACGTGGACAGTCAGTTTTATTTGGGCTCCCTAAAGCAGCCCTAAAAGTAATCTGGAAGGCGGCACACTAATGAAAGCGGTGCATCCTGCAGCACAGATAAGCTTATCCACTGACCTAGATGTTTCTGGAATGATCACCGAATGCTCGTCAAGCGCCATCAGGAGCCTTCACTTCCTTTGGTAAGAAAATTCAAGACATGCTACACAGACTCCAGCCATGTTAAGCTCTCAGCAGAGATATTCCTTCTTAGCCTACTTCTTTAAGCAAAAAAAAAAAAAAAAATAAAAAAATAAAAAAATCACCATCGTGCTGGTAAATGCCCGAAAGTAGAGAAACTGGTACAAAAAAAGGAGAAAAATTTAAGAATCACAGTGTGAACTTTCACAAACAGTGGCCGCATTTATTGAAAAATTAAAAAAATGCGTGGGAATGCGAGAACTGCGGCCATGTGACTCTGCAGCCTGGCAGTGAACTTTGTGGCTTCCTCTGTGCAGCGGAGAATAAAAGCGTCCAGAGGGCAGAGCAGTCACAGAATACCATTTACTCTCTCACTCACAGCCAGGAAACCACTTTCCTCTTACAACCCCGTCTCCGTGTAACTCAAGTGCCTCCTGGGTCACGGCTGTTGCTATAGAGACTATAATCTAGGGCAGAATAGGCTAAAGCCTTAAACGACACTTGCAGAGTTGAACTTACTGTGTATGAAAACCGTTATTGAGAGGCAACTAGGCAAACACACAAGATATTAAGGTCCTTTTATTAGTTTTGTAAGCTACTACAGCGGACTGGGATATTCGCTAGGGTCTCTAGACCACAAGCACTCACTAGACAGAGTCTGAATACTTGAGTCCCCTCTAAAACTCCTTAGAAATGCCTAGTTTGATAACTCAAACACCATACAAACCCTAAAATGCACGAAGACACACTGGAAACTGTCTTTGCACGTCTGCAGAACATTTTTGGTCTTTTTCATCCAAAGATAAGGAATAATATCAATTTGTTTCAACATTATCAATATTACTGTTGCCTTAATTAATCACTGTAACAATTATTTGCCATCAGTGGTAAAGAGAATATTAATATAATTGAGGACTTACTAACGTCCTCAATTATATGGCTGTTTTGCAAATGCCAGCCACCAGCGTGTCGAGGAGCATTGTGGATAAGTATTTCAGCTTCCCAAGCTGCATTCCCTTTCAAATATTTTAGAAATAGTAGGTGAAAAAAATCCACAAATATGGGAACTTGCAAAAAACTTAACAAATGGGCTGGGGTCCACTGTACATGTCCTTAGCTTTGGAAACAGTTTTCATAAAAATATGTAGGCAGCTGAAAGTTTTTATGCAAACTAACAATTTGTTGATTCAGTCTCGGTTTAGTTGGACTTGTACCATTTCACAGCACAATTAAGTAACTACGTTACCTTCAGGTGTTATAAAAAATACTAAGTAAATCAAATATGCCTTAAAAGAAATTTGACTTTGTAATCTGATGCCTTCCTTCTCTTCCTCAAACTCCAGCTTCAGGAAGCCATCACAACATTGCTCCTCCATTAACAGTTTAACAACATTTTTGCCAACGTTGCACTAAGAAGCTCATAATGAACTCAGCAGATGCTCAGTTCCACCAGGTGTTTGCTAGTTGCTGCTGGCTAGTCTAGGGGAGCTGAGGCGAAGGGCTGCTCTGTGAGGTGAAAGCTTGGAAACTACATAAGGAGTTGCGCCTCGAGGGTGGAGCAAGCACCATGCAGGAGTTTTGCACAACTGAATGGTTGCCATGGGAGAGTAAAGGATTTTTCAAACATGCATGAAAGAATCAAGGCGTGTTTTTGATGAGGGAGCAACATTATAACATGATGTTAAGCTAACAAAAGTTGATTCTACATAATACTGCCCCTTTAAGTATAAACTATTACTTATTTATAATTCTTTACAACTTGATGCTTTCCAATCTATTTGTTAGTTATTACTAATTCACTTGTTTCAACATCATCAATATTATTGTTGCCTTAATCATTGTCATAATTATTTGCTCCACATTTATTTGGTTTGTGTTTTGTAATTTTATTCATTTTTCTATTTCCTGTGTTTCCACTGCAGTCTTTCCAAGTGTTTTTTCTGACCAACACATTTAGCAAAACTTTTCCTATGCAATACTCTGTGCTACACTGGTAAATAAAAAAAGCTCTTACAATTACTTAATTATTTAAGAGAAAAAGTTGATGCATGCATTCTTATGATCACAGGTCAATTAAATACGTTGGGATAAAATCTGCATTTTATCTGGAGATTTTTACCAATCAGAATCACCGATCAAAGCCGACTGAGGTAGGGAAGTTACAAGAGTGTCACCGAGTGCGTCGGGGGGTTAAGCGGAAACAAACACAGCTTTTGACGGCGGCGAACAGCTTGTGTTATTTATAGGAACCCCTCTGGTTGATATGGCAGAATGTGATTAGTACGAGCTAGCTCCTGCTTTACGAGAACAGCTTTTCATCCAGATTGCAGCGGCCTGTTACAGGATTGCTTAGCCGCAGCTGCAAATTTACATCAGAGATTACGGCAATCCAAACAATGCACAGCAGGGAGAGGAGGGGGGGGAGGGACATGGCAGCTCACAGGAGCTAACAGGGTTAGAGCTGCCTGAGACGGAAGAGGAAAGAAGAAGAAGAAAAAAACACTTCCTTGATATAGGTAGAGAGCCAGCGAGCTTTTTATCTCATTCTGCAACGCAGCTTTGACTGACCTTTTGAACTGGATGCTTTACAACAAACTTTATTCTTCACTCAATAATGAATGAATATACTAACTCTATTGTTAGTATATCATTACTACTCGATCTCAGTAAAATGAGGTACCACGCTCCTGTAAAAGTAACTTTGAAGCATCTTAATGTGGTTTCCATTTGCAGTGGCCTCATAAAAATCAAAGGAAGGATCTCCTGTTGAGCTCAGATCAACTTTCTGTGAGTGGTGTTTAGAAGAGCGGCCTTTTAAATCGACTTCATTACAATAGAGCAAGAATTGTTGACAGGTTTCTGTTTTATATGGATGAGAAATTAAATAGTATTTAAAGCAACAGAGATCAGAATAGTCAGTGTTACGGAGGGGCCTAATTATTCACCATTTCACTGGCGAGATAAACACTGATCTCATCATCGGACCTGGAGGTCTATTGACTCCTCTTGATGAAACTAAAGATCTACTCTGTTCCTTAATTACCAGCTGATGCCTTGATGTCACTCTCAGCTTCAGCATTGTGTAGACTCCAGTTTTTTTTTTTTTTTTTTTTTTTTTCAAATTTTCTCCCTTTTTAAAGATATTAAACTACAGCAGAAAACTCATGCAAGTTTAACAGAAAAAAGCAAAAAAAGCAAACTCAAATTCTTGTAGGACTTAAGTTGTTCCGCTGCCGCTCATCAGGAACAGACTGGGCGCTCAATTTCCTGGGTGGGAGAAGGGGTGATGCGTTTAGGAAACTTAAGCTTCCAGAAAGTTATTTGCAGAAGAGTAAAGATTTTACTGAAATGTATATCAGTCATCACAAAAAAGTAATTTACATGCTTCATGTGTAATAAATGTTTATTTACCCCCATCTTTCCAAAACATCAATTTATAGTCCAGCCCTGCTCTCTCCATCACCATGGAGACACTAAAAGAAGTCCTCACGTTGTTGGTTGAATCAAGTCAATGTTGGTTGAATGTATACAAAAATACCCACGTCTTGTCATGTCATTTAAAGTTTACTGAAAACATGAACTACAGAAACCAAAATAAAATGCTGGTTAATATTCAACCAGTTTGACATTTTTAGCATCCATGAAGCTCCACCTTCATTTCCAAACAAAAATTCCACCAACTTTTATCTAATTTGGTTCTGCTAAGGTAAGGAACGAAAGAGTATTTTTGCTCTTTTTCAGACACATCCATCAAGTAGCACAAATCAGTAAAAACATAAAAAAAAATCAACTAAACAAAAAATGCTAAAAAAGCAAACTGATACCCCAGCAAAACAGTTTCATTTTCACAAGAGAAGAATATCAGACTGCTTAAAAAGCCCAGTCATTAACCAACACCTTCTTAAAAAGTTCACAGATTTCCTGTTAAGTGTCAGTTTTATTAACACAACACACACCTCACACTAACAGGTTCAACTGATAAACGACAAAAACCTGTAAAACAGTGACCACAGACTCATCTTTCCTCAACTCAACATTGATTTACCTAAAACACAATCAGAGCCTCTCATTAGGAAAGCACAGTGGATCTCCTCATGTCTACGCCGACCCAAACAGATGTTGCGAGTCGCTTCCCATTCCCTCAACAATCACGAGCCAGCCGTTTAAAACCAGTCTCACATGGGATGACAATGCCAGAATTCATCAAGCTCAAACTGCGCTCGCAGAGCGTGAGACATCGTTTCACACGTTGCCCCGGCCACAAACGCCCACTCCATGGAGAATCATTGACATAAGCCGTCTTGGTAGCGGAGAAGGTTGCCTAAACAACTTGCGCGCGAGTCACAGAAAAACTGCAACCAAAACACACCGCAGTCTGCCATTATGCTTTCCATTTCACCTTCTTCCTAATTGTAATGTAATGTTCTTCTATTTACACAGTTAAATTAAATCTATGCAACGGAGCGATTCGTACTTTTTTCTTTTTCATTTCCTAATACCGCTGGTCCTAACCCTACGTCTAACTGCTAATAACCACAGACCCTTTCTCTAAAGACCTGCTTTCAAACACAAAGCCTCCTGAAACAATGGCTAGAAGTGCAACTGAAACAGGTAGAAAGACGAGCCTCTCTGTAATGTTGCAGACAGAGAATGCAGCAGAAGAGAGGACCTGAAGTTCCAGTTTTGCTTCCCCTCTTGGCTTTCATTCTCACCACTGAGCCGCTGGTCTCAGTGGTCTTACGTGACTCTAGAAAAACAAAACCATGATTGTTTTCTTTGAACGTGCTGAAACGAGGGTCAGTAATCCGATCTGCGACAAAGAGCTGTTTTTTACGGCATCTTCCTGATCTACTCCCGAGCGGAGCGGCTCTGAATGAATCATCTACATAATGACTGGACATTTTCAGCCCACTGATATTTATGTTGCAACAATGGATGTCACTATACTTAGTGGAATACATTTGTTTCGCAACAAAACCCATTTATAGAAGTCAGAAAAGCCTTCTTACGGAATCGGATGGTGATGTAAAAGGCAAGCTGAATATTGGATAAAGTCAAGATGTTATGCTTTAGCAACTCATGATAGGATAAAAAATTGTAGTGTACTTGTAAAAGGAAATATGATGATTATTTGTATAATTTCAACACCACCCAGGTAACATTTAAAAACTGAACTTATGAAGGTTGGGTCTTCACACACGCCATGTATGATCACACCTAAATGCAATTCACTTATGTTGAGGTTAGTCTTTCAAATGAAGTTTTGTTAGCTTGAAATTAGGTTAAAAGGAAGTTATAGGATCAAAAAAAACAAAACAAAAAAACCCAAAAAATAAAAAACTAAACGGAAATACACAACTCTGAACTCCTGTCGTGCCTTTTCGCATATCAAACAAAAGTAATGTGAACTCCAGCTAACCCAGACTGCCAAAGACCTTTAGACATGCTTGAGTCAAGTTTTCCTCACTCTTCTCTATTTCAATCACAATGTCCTCACCCACCCTGTGAACTTCATCATCTTGGTCACCAGAATGTGTGGTGGCTTTTATGCAGTGTCAAAAGTGTAGAGAAATAAATATGACATCAGTAAATATTGGTAATCAGTTGTAACAGCAGGATAAAAGAAATTTCATATTGCTTGATCCACAACAATGACGTTACCTAATCTCGCAATACTCTCTTCAGACTCTTTGTCTGCACTGGTGAAGGAGATTCTCTCACCTCAGCATGCTGAATGCTTAAGGAGGCTAATACGTCAGAAGAGTTGTATTTATTTTTTCTATTAATATGATTACTAATTATTATTATTTGATTAATATAATCATTTGAACACTTGGAGGCACTCAGACTGTGCATAGGGAATTATACTACTCTACCTACAAAAACTATTCACCTCTAAGGGGGTTTTACTCTTTATTGCTTTTAAAAAACAATGATCAACAAAATGTAGATTTTTTTGACTAAATTACAAAAAAATAAATAAAAACTGTCAAAGTGAAAACTGATTTCTACAAATTTGGAAAATAAGTAGTTCAAAATAAGTGATTACATAAAATTTCACCCCCTTCAAGACAGTATTTAGTAAGTACTGACTTGACACGTAGGATCCCGCCTTAGGTGTCAACCAGACTTGCAGATCTGGGTGCTGCCAATTTCCCCACTGCATGATGTTGCCACCACCATGTTTCACAGTGGGGATGATGTGTTGTGGTGATCTGCAGTGTTTGGTGTCTGCCAAACATGGCATCTTTTCTGGTGGCCAAAAAGCTCCATGTTGGTCTCAAAGAACTTTCTTCCACTCCACCATGGAGTTTCCCACATGCCCTTGATCTCCATTACACTCATTCTGAGAGTGCCATCACCAACTGGTTGGACCTCTGTTGAATGAAGTCAGTCACTAACTAGGCCAATATTTATGCAATGATGTATTTTATACGTTTCATATTTTTATTTGTCATTTTCTGAAACAAGCCTTTATGTTGACATTAAAGGAATTAAAAAAAAGCTAAATTATTTTGATAAAGATGAGCTTCTAAATAAAAAAATATCAAAAGACAAAACAAGAGATAACTTTTAAGCCTTCATGTTAATTCTCAATAAATTAACAGGAAGGTGACATGATGCAACAAATGCAATAACGATGCATCATAAATGACACACACAGTCCACATGACGTTACAGGATGTTGATAATGACATTTCACAAAAATGCAAACCTTTCTACATACTAGGAAACACGGTTTAGAGTCTCAAACATCCATGTCAAGATTAGCAACAGCGGATCAGCAACTCAAGATCTGATACCTGGAGCAAAAGAAATTGCTGTGTAAGTGATAACATCCTCATTAACTGGAAAAAATCATATAATGAAGACGTTACAACTTCCATTCAGTAGCTGCATGTGTAGGATATATTTTCTCTGATATCTACTCTCCAAAGGAAGCCTGAAAATATTTGGAATCTGGGATGGCTTCATTTAATACCCTTTGAGATGACCGTCATAATTACGCCAATGAATAATTCCCCATGTTATCTAAAGACACAGATGAGCCTGAGGAGAATGAACGGAGACCTACTTTGACCCAATTTGTTCAGGCCTTCACAACTCGAAGGTTACGGAGATGCCTCGGGTCCCCCAGAGACTGACAGAAGCTTGGCAAAAGGCAGCCGCTCCTTCAAAGGTTACGTTCTCACTACCACACATCGAGATCATCAATAAGCATGTTTATGTTCTGGGCTTTTGCTCGAGCGGCTAATCGTTGCTCCTGTATTTCACCCCGTCTTGAAATGTTGGCCTGGGGGGGGGGGGGAAATATGTAAACGGTTGTGACGCTTAAACCAACACAGCATAACAAACACAGGGGCTGACATAAAATGATAATAAACATAATTTTATTAATTTTCCATAAACCCATTAATACAAAAGTCAGCCAGAACCTGTACACCGCCACAGGCCCTAGATGCAGAAGTCTAACGCTTACTCAACCATAAAGCTAGACAACAAGAAAAACAAACTGGTTGCCATTAGCAACCACATGAAAACAGCTTCCTAAGACATGTATCTGCCAGGTGGATAATGCGTGCTTCTCGATAGACCGCAGACTCTCATGAACTACCTGCTTGAGATTCTGAAAGCCACTTCCTGGCTACATAAAGACAGACGGCAGAGCTGCTGAAATGTGCAACAAGACAATATCCTGTGAGATGAGCTCACCGCAGCTGTCAGCCAATGCTGAATCTCGATTGAAGCGAAGGACGTCAAGAGATTTTATAATTCGAAATGTACCAATCGCTTTAAAAGAACAGTGACGTAGGCAGAGCTGGAGGGAAAAACTAGCTAGCATAAGTAAAACATTGTTTTCGACCACATTTACCTTTTCACAGTGGAGTCCATGAGCGACAGCCGGAGTTCAGTCATTTGGTTTAAAAACAGTTGAGGACGCAGAGAAAGCTGCAACAGGATGAACAGGTCCACTGACTGCTGACAGAGCTTGCCTTAATATTTGCATAATGTTGCACCATCTATACTGACTGACTTTGAAATAGCAAAGTGAGTTCATCCAATATGTTTTATCGTGCTACTTTTCCCATCAAAAAATGCAGAAAGCTAAAACCAGTCTCCGTTTGTCACAAAGAAAATATGCATTAAAAAACAGAAGAAGCCAGTTCACATCAGGTTGCTTCGACAAGATGTTGCATAACCTCTGTGAGTGTGTGGTAAAGGTTAGATTTTTTTGGACTGCTCAGGGCGGCAACAGCATCAGAGACTCAAAGTTTGTGGCCAGAGAGATAATAAAAAACAACAAGAAAGACTTTTTGGCATTTGTTCTGATTTTAATCTTTAAACTTCCGATGGTGTGCAACAATTAGATATGAACATACTAAAAAAAAAAAAAATCTGTTGGTCAAGTCAGTTTGTCTTTCAAAAACATTTTATTCAAAGGAAAGGACCGCCTTAGGAGATGGTGGCTTCTGTGGAAGTCTGTCATGTTTCTATTTTAATGTGGAACACACGAGTACCATGTAACTAGGTGAACATCATTGCAAGATAAAATGCAAGATTTCTGCAGCTTTTTAAAACCTTTTTAAGATAATTATGAGTGGAATTTAAGACTTACATCTCCACAAAAATGTACAAAATTCATCCAGCCAACTGGCGATAAGTTTCACTTACCCAAGATAGACGCAAAGAAGCTAACTAGCAAAGGTACATTAGCAGCTAATAAAAACTTTTGACTGATAGAAAAGTCCAGTGAGAAAAGAAAAACATAGAATATACAAAATTAAATTTTCCGCCATGACAAAATTTAAGACATGTAATTAACGTATTTAATGCTTACTTGCTTTTCTAAATGAATTTAAGTCTTTTTAAGGCCTTAACTGTAGATACATGAATTTAAGACTTAAGGATATGTGTACAGCCAGTTTTGAATGGGATGATACAACAAAAATAAAAAATAAATGTGATATTCCACACATTGGTAAAAAAAAAAAAAAAAAAAAAAACACCTAATAGTCATTTATCAAATACTTTCAATGCAAACACATTATGCATGTGAAACAGCATATTGCACATCCACAAAAAGGGGAAAGGCTCATCTAAATGACAATATTTTCTACCTCAACAAAACCCAGCTTCATCACCTCTTTTAGAGTTTAAAAGGGTGAAAATACAAGAATGTCTTGGCGTCCATCATCAACATAGAGTAATAAAGCCCTGGTGTCCATTTCCTTCACAGGGGTTTCTAATAAACCATAGTAGAGGTAAGGGGAAAGTAGAGGAAATGCATAACTCCACATAATGTTGAGTTCAAGTGCTAACAAACAATGAAGGTTACCTCTTTTGAACCCATTCAAGCAAAACAATAAAAATATAAAGCCCTGAAGGTAGATCTAACGATCTAGGTCAGCCCCATAGCTGCCCAAGAAAGAAAGAAGTAGCGAAACAATGGTACACTAGATAAAGACAATAGCAACATAGAAATAAATATATATTTTTAAAAAACTTCTTAAAAATAACTCTCCTCAGTGAACATGTTTAAAAGAGGATTCTCCAGCCATAAATGAAGACCTGGACCAGCAATCTACCACAGTTGCTTGTTTGTTCTTCTTCTTCTATGAGGGCGAAGCAAACCGAGGGAGAGCGATACGATTTGCCAAGATTCAATAACCAGGTCAGACATATTCAGGTCAGAGCTATGCATCCATGCAGACATCACAGCAATTTCCCTGCTTCCATCCTGAGGAAGGCTGAAAAGAAGATTTCTCCTAATTGCCTCCTCTTTGGACCTGATCATTAAACACGGTTTCAAACAGCCTGCAAACTGTAATAATTGTGTTTTAATGTGTTGTAATTGTAGTGTACTATTAAAAAAGTCCATTAAAATGTACATTTTAACTGAAATATTCATGGTAAATATAATTTTTCAGCCGGAAACATAAACCCACTATTAGATTGTATTAGTTTCATCAAGTTGTGCGTCACATGTATATGTAGATAAATAGGTCTGCCTTAGGAAATGCCTTGCATTGCATTTTGAAATGCGCTATACAAATAAAATGTATTTGATTTGATTAAGAATATTCTGACTAATCAAAAATGCTGCTAAACAAGATGTCAGAACTGAATTCACTGAAACTTTCCCATCATATTCCAAAGAAAGGTCCGACTTAATCATTCATCATCAGCAAGGATGCCAGAGGCAGTAACTACTTAGAAATTTTTGTATGCAGGGAATTTGCCCCAGGAGCTGAAGCCTCCGTAAGTTACCATGAAACCGTCGTCACGACAATTCACAGGATGGACGGGATTTCTTTTCTGAAGCAGTAGCTCAACCACCTGGATTTACAGAGCGGGAGCTCTGTCATCAGAAGAGAGCTATGAATCATTCATTTTCTGTCCCATGTAATTTGGCACCTGTATTAGTGAAATGAGGATGCCGGTTTCATTTACTGAGAAAGCCTTTGGCAGCGGCAGATGGACAAAGAGCAAAGGAATTACAGGAGAAGTTGTCAAACAAGTAAAAGCTGCACTAAAGAAACGGAAATGCCTCGGCTTTCAACACACAAACCTGTCTCTGTCAACAAAGCTATGCAAAGATGTCATGTGACTCATGCTGCTGTTACTTTCGGCCTTCCGTGATTGGTCGAAACCGGTCCCAAGCTGAAATACAATGCATTAATAATTTTTTTTTTTTAAATCTGGCTACGCTCCCTACACCTAAGCAAAATATTACTGAACTCCAAAAACACCACTCTTCAGTGTTAAATGCTTCAATTGCTCCAAAAAGATGCTAAACACAGTTCAACATATATCTGTTATCATTATGGCTTTGTTTTGAAAAAACAAATTTAACTCTAGAGCGGTGTAACTCAGACTGCTCTCTCTCTCAAGCGCACGCATTGTTGGGCCCTCAGATCAGAACAAATAAATGAAATAGATAAATATTTAGCAATCTACTCTGCAACAGTAAATCTGAGTTTTTTCCTAAAATTAGCTGTTACTAATTTTTTTTTTCTGTAGGAAAAAATAAGGTGGTATTTAACACTTATTTTTGGGTTGAGCAAAACATAAAAGTAGAAAAACATACTATATCTCATAGTATGTTTTTCTATGAGACATAGTATGTCTCAGAGACATACTACTGTATTTGTATATTTTATTAACCAGAAAGAGAAAAGCTCTTAAAGCTGGTCCCAATTTATTTGTTTTTTTTTTGTTTTTTTTTACCAGCAAACATTTTTGAAGTCTGTTACGCTAAAACTTTATCCTGACAGTAGAGAAAATAATATTCATTATTTAGAAACACGTTGAAATCACCAAGTTTAAGTTTCACAAAAACTGACAATCAGTCACAAAATCTCACACCACACCTGCTCGACAGAAAATAATGACATGTTTTCAACAGGATAATAAAGTGACATGATTTTATGATCATGCAGCTTGACATAGATCATCCCTTCTTCAGAGTCCACTTCAGGGTGTACACAGTCACCACTGGGTGGGTTCAAAGATTTACCACGACAGATTGTTGTGACACAGCAAAAGGACTTGCTTCCCTGTGTGTGTTTATTACATTAGCAATGATTTATTGGACCCTGTTTTCTAAAGTAATTTACAAGCACAGAGTGGCTAAAGTACAAAAAAACAAAAGACAAAAAAAAAAAAACTTTACGGTAGCGTGGCTAACCACCACAGAGCTCAGTTTGGCACCCGTTAAAAAATCAGAGCATGTATTCATTAGCCATGCATACAATACAAGATGTTTAGACTCAGATGAGCTATCAGTGGTTCAGCTTGTGGAGTTTGATGGACTTTGAAACAAGGTCGTAAAGCAAATTTGCCTGACTACACCATGTTACGAACCACTTAATACACAGTTTTATCCAGACTTTACTCTTGGATCAAATAGGGCAGCACAACTGTTTGAAAATATGTCATGATTGCCATTTCACTGTGGCCTGTAATAAAACTGCAAAGGACTATATCAAGCTTCTTGCATGGAGTCCTACTGTAGCAAATACAAATGTTGTTGTTGTTACTCTGAACAGGGTATCTGCAGATCAAATCAAATTTAAGACCTTTTAAGACATTTTTAATACAAAACTGAATGAAATTTAAGACTAAAAAAAAAAAAATATATTTATATATATATATATATTTTTATTATTGTTTATTTATTTATTAAAAAATATATAAGGG
>NW_015114599.1:63494-67839 GCF_001443285.1 Poecilia latipinna
ATATATGAGATTTTTAGACATATTTTATATAAAAAACAATGAAAAATAAAACAAAAAAAAAAAATATATATATATATATATATATATATATATATATATATATATATATATATATAAATAAATATGGGGGATAGTTAGAGGAAATGGCTGCATTTACAAACAAGCATAGTAAAATCTGTGAAACCGGATTTGTGCTCATAATAAAAGCAAAAAAAAAAAAAAAGCTAGCTAGCTAGCAAGAGCATATTTGCAGCTAGTTACCGGTAGCCTCAAACGCCTAGTCACAGAACGCAATAAAGATGTTTGTGTGCGAGTCAAAAAAATTTTGGCTGACAAAATTCCCCACAACAAACTAAACGTCAAAATGTAAGACCTGTAATTGACCTTCTTAAAGCAAACTTACTTTTTTTTTATGAATTTAAGACATTTTAAGGCATTAATTTTAGTAACACAAACTTAAGTCTTTTAAATGGTGTGCGCACGGACACCCTGTCTTAAGTTCACACCTTGCCTTTGAAAGGAAACCACAGAAAAACCTCCTCCGACTTCAACTGTATGAAATGTTAAATACTGTGCAAAGATGTTTTGCAGGCACTGTAATACTTTCTGAGGGAATTATAATGCACTCAAGATTATTTTCTAATTTTCACAAGAGGACACCGTAGCTTGTCTGTTTTCTTGAATAGAGTGTTCTTGTCTCTTGTCAAGTAATGTTTAACTGAGCAATGTGATTGTTAAAAGAGAAACCAGGTCAGAAATGACAATAAATTAGCTACACTACTGTCAAGTACAATCTCAGCTGTGATAACACTAATGAAATGACTGGTCTGCCTTTCATACCTTGTCATTTATGACTCAAGGACCTGGATCCCAGTGGTTGCCCTTTGACAGATCCAACAGGTTGATTACCTGAGAGAAAAAAGATTAGGCAAACATCAGAAAGGTAACATTTAAAAATGCTAACTCCAATAAATAGATTTCTTTTTTTTTTTTTTACTTATTTGACATTTTACACCATTAATGTCAACATAAAAGCAGAAATCATAGAAATGCTTTGAAACTCACAAGCTGCAAACTTTAACCTACTTGCTGTACCATGTATGAAAATTGACGCTTTAGAAAATAACTTCTGTTATTCATAGATTGTCCCTTTTATTCCTTGTCTGTTCTTAAAGCTAATGGGGTTGCAATACCAAACCTGGTTCAGTCTGTTCAAAATGGCCATGTCTGGGTTGTGAGCTTTAAGATGAAGGAAGAAAAACAAAAAACCCAAGAAATTTTAGAAACTTGAAAAGATCCAACTTCTCGAGTCAAAACACTTAAGATTTTTTGTTTGTAATTTGACTTTTGTATTTGGAGTACTCATGGAGGCGTCTTGTCCACCCTGGTAAAAGAGGTCTTGATCTCAATCGGACTTAAATAAAATAATAAATTCACAACAGCATTATATGTGCACTTTCAGAATGAATCTAAAAAACTGACCTTACAAAAATTGTTGACCTGAAATGATTAATCAATTATTGAGATAATCTGTTAATCATTAACTGGAGTATGCACACTAAAAAAAGGTCATTTGGTGAAGAAAACCTATTCAGAGCAGTAAATATATACATTTTGCATTTAAGATGAAACCACCGTTGTCTATAAATATGTTTTAGCCAAAACTCCTCAAGTTGTATAATTTTAGCTTCACCTGGTTCAGATTTACTAAAGCAATGCTGTGGCGTTTCATTTTAGGCCATAAAATGTTTATTTCCTTATTGAAAAAGTGAATTGGATTAATTAGCATCTTCTAATGCATTTCTAAAATTGTATTTAAAAAAAAAGGATTAAGCAGTTAAATGAAAAATCAGTAAAACATGCCCTTTTTTTTAATCCAATCAATCGTCACAATAAAGGGGTTAATCGACAACTAAAATAATCATTAGTTGCAGCCCTAAAAAAAAAAACAGATCTAGCTAAAAAAGATTAGATCAGCTCTGTCCTCGAGGAACACAACAGAAGGGAGGGAGGGACTGGACGAAGCGGCAGCAGAAAGAGAGAGAACGGCATGAAGGAGGAAACATTTCTGACTTATTCATAGAGGCTCCCGATCGGCTCCAAACACATTGGACTGCACTCACACTCATTAGTTTCTGCCCCACTTCCTCCGGGGTGCCTTTATCCTCATCACATCTATTTGGGATACTGAGTCTCGACAAAGAAAACTTCCATCCATCACACACACAGAGGAATAAAGAGAGAGAAGCTCCCATTTCAAGCTGAAGGGGGCTGACAGGAGAGGTGGTGGGGGTGTTGGGTGTAATGGCTCTGGATTTTCTTTCTCCTCTTTTATTCCCTTTGATTCAGCACCACTGCAATCCATGAAACTGAAAGTGGCTGGGAGAAGGAAATCACCTGAAAGACCGGAGCGGAAGCACGGCAAACAGGGGGAGAAATTTACTTTGTGTTGAGATGCGTCACTTGGCATGGAAATGCAAATATGTATATAAGCTCTCAATTGCCCAATAGGTATTTCCATTTTACTTTCAAGCACAAATAATCACCTTAGTACTGTTATTTTTTTTAATTCATATCACTTTTTTTCCATCAGGAATGATGTTTCAGAAGCTACAACGTTAGCTTCTCTTGCTGGGCAACCAGCTAAATGTTTACTCCTTTATGATGTGGTCCGTTGACAATTGTGTTTTTAATATATTTTACTAAAGATCCAGTTAATTGTTTACTTACGATTAATTTGAATTGCCAACCAACTTTGAGCATTGTAAAATTTAATCCCAAGATGAAGATCTTTGAGGAGATCAGAGCGACAAATGAAAGGCAAGAAGCTGCAACAGCCGATACTCTCCATCACTGTGAATGTTATTCAAATGACAATAAAAATAATCATTTAAAAAAAAATAATAAATCATAGTCATGCATGCGATTGTTTAAAAACTTGTCACCAAATACTTGCATAAGCCTCTAGAGGTTGCAGCCGACAAAAATCAGACAAAATATAAACCACAATTATTGGTGGATGGATTTTGTCAGATTTGGTTAGTTTAAAAAGAAAAAAAAACATGATTGATTTATTTTGATAAATCTACATCACAAAATTAACACATGCACATAAATTCAGACAGTCTGGTATAAAAGCGCAATACCGTATAAAACGTTGCAAATTGCAGCACCATAAATCCCCTATTGACAAGCGAGCGGTGCGTTTTTATTACAATCAAGATACAGTGACTAATGTTTACACTACCAGCAGCAATACTGTTTTACCTGGGCCTGCAGTCATTCTGAGAAAACTGTCTGCTTGATGAGACAAAGTACAAAACCTAACCTGTGGTAACCCAATAACTCCAGTTTGAATTGCATTTTTACAGGAATTAAACGATTAATCGGATTAATCCTGATTAATCGATTATTGAAATAGTCGTCAACTAAGTTGGTAATCGATTGTTAACTGGCGAATCAAAAAAGGTCATGTGTAGGGGAAAAAAAAAAAACTTATTCAGAGTTTAAATTAAGCCAAAACTGTACAAACTGTACATTTTGCAATTAAGATAAAACACCTTTGTCTGCAACATGTTTTCGAAAAAAAAAATACCTCAAGTGCTATAGTTTTAGCTTCACCCCGTTCAGATTTACTGAAGGAATGTTACGGGTTGCATTTTAGGCAAAACTTTTTTTTTAAAGGAACTGAATTGTTTATGTGCATATTTTAATGTATTTAATGCAGTACAAAAAAGCTTAAGAAGTTAAGCAAAAAATCTGTAGAATGTGGGTTTTTTTTAGTCAGATTGTTAGAATAATTGATAGATTAATCTAAAAATAAAATAATTACTTGCAGAGCTATCTTTTTGTATAAAGTGAGAAATGCATTTGTTTTAGGCGGTCACTGACCATACTGACAAAGTAATCTACCATCATCGATTTGATTTGCAGTACTATAAACAGCAAATGCAACATTACATAAATGCAATATTTGACTAAAAACTCCTAATTGTACGAAAGCAGCCCGTAAACACCACCACGCATATTTACTGTGTGAAAATATTCCGACAGGAATGTCCAGTGGATGTTACAACAGATTTCTTCTCGCTGCGTTTACTTCCAAGAACCTCTCTTCCCCCCATGTGGTAAACAAAAACCCTTTCAAAATCCTTCCATTACGCAAGTGAGAACGCAAGTTCCTCTAAAAATGTCATATCATTCCACAGGCGGATCGAGACCATATTTCCACCCGTATGTTTAGTGTGTGTGGTCAGTCGGAAATATTTCTTTTTGTAGGTTGTTTTAAACATTAAACACCTAGCATGACAGAAGCATGGCTTGTTTTTTTTTTTTTTTTTTTTTT
>NW_015114599.1:71056-73942 GCF_001443285.1 Poecilia latipinna
TTTTTTTTTTATTAACAGGGCTGCTGATGAGAGTCGACGAGGTGCAGACAGATGCTCTGCTAAGTGGGTCACATACACAGAGTAATCATTGGGGGGAGGATGGAGACTGAATGCACAGATGTTTCAACCCAATATGTCAGATGTATGTAAGTCGACATATTTACACTGATTACGAGTCAAGTCGCACTGAGAATGTCATGGACCAAATATCCATCATATTTAACAGAATTTACATACAAGCATCAATGTGTGTTATAATTTTAACTTTTTTTCATAACATAAATCACAAATCCTTCAGGCGTCACATCAGCCGAGGCTCTCTGATGTTTATGTGGAATAATTAAAGAGGATTATAAATATTTCTTGATGGGATTTATTTACAAGAGCAAAACAGGACAAGAAAACACCGTGTATCATAATTTAGGTCAGTCCGGTTGAAAATTAGCTTTAATTGGAAAACTGCTCTGAAAGGAGAGGCTCCAACAGGCTTCAGTTACTGTATCAATTCGTCTTGATCCTTGGTATGCGACCGCCGCACCAACATTTGGCGCCTAATCCGAAGTAATCAGCGACAAATCCTTGGGAACAATTAGCTTCACAGGAGGATACAAAATATGCGGATGACAGTCATTCGCCATTCTGGTTTTTTTCTTGGCCGAACCAGTCACGCCGGTTTGAGTGAAAGATCGGAAATGGTCGTCACCGGGTTACAGAGATTTGAGTCACGGGCAAAGATCAAGATAAGTTGAGAAAAAAAAAATACAACCGGGATATGTATGAAGTTAAATACAGAAAATAATCCCTACAAAAGTCAGTGAATTAAAAACAGGAAGTGACAGAAACAACTTTTTTTTTTTTAATCCCTGCTGTAGTTAAATGAGAACAAATGTGAGAGACTGGAAGGAACTAGTCTACATCTGCTGTGAAAACAAAACTACATGGTTGGGGTAAAAAAAAAGTTTTTCTTCATTTAAGCACTGTGGCAACAACTTTGATATAGAGTATTTGTGAAAAAGGGTTTCAGTTTACATATTCAAGGTATTGCTTAGATGATAGCTGAACTATGACCTCCAAAGCGAGTTGAAAAAGGCGCTTATCCCCAACTCTGCCTGGATTTCTGACCAAACAGCCAATTAAAGAGGTGCAGCAAAAGCAAAGGAGGGGGATTAGCAGATAGTACTGATGGTGTCATCCAGGATATTTTAGAGTGGAATATCCTCTCTGCTGCCGCAATGTCAATTTGTTAGCAAGTCATGACAATCATGAGACGTATAGCAACAGTCTTCAGTAAGAATCCTCTTCACGTATGTTGTGAGACTGACTGCTACTGGAGATTGTTCCTGCCCACAGCATCTTTAAGGATGCTAGGGGTGATATGAGTTTGGACAACATAATAGTTTCCCCTTTCGGATAAATAAAGTATTTTTTAATTGAATTCATTAAAAATTTTTTAAACGTACTTGACATGTATTATATGTTGGTCCATAACCTAAAACTTCATACATTAAAGTTTGTGGTTGTAAGGTGACAAATTGTAAAAAATTTTTTTTGAAGAGTTAGAAATACTTGTGCAAATCACTGCATGTGTCAAATAAATGCATGTTTCTTTATAACATTAGATCAAGAGGGAAAGCAAATCTCATGTCAATTTTTACCAAAACAGCAACAAAGCATGAAGGTTTTTCGAACCTCAGGTACTTTTGTGTGTGTGTCAGCCCGCCACAACATTCTATCACCAGCCAAAAATCAACAAAGTCAAGTGTGAATTTAGTCACTTTTTTCTTGGAAAAGCTCATTTCTCATTTTGTTTACATGTGAAATTGACTTGCTGGAGAGGAAACGAGAACTCAAGCAGTCACCCGCATGTGGGCATCTTTAAGAAGAAGTAAAAGACCTTCCCTCTTTGAGATAAAATGTCCCTGGACAAACATCCAGAGCCGCAGCGACGGCAAAGAAAAGCACAAAACACAATGTTACCGGCTCAAAAGCAACACCGAACAGCAACACAAAGTCCAGAAATCCGAACCGGACTCCGATTTCCCACTGCTTTACGGTTTCGGGATCAGCGAGAACTGCAGCAATAAAGACGGTAAAGCTGCCATTCAGCAGGCTTTTAAAACAATAGAACCGCCAAGTAGAAGCAGGGAAAGCGCTCAAACGTAGCTGACATTATTAGTCCAGGCTTTTAAATCTCCATCTTTGAAGAATGGGAAAGCCATCTTTGGAGAAATAATGACGCAAGACATGAAAATGAGATCAACTGTAGTCTTGGCAGATGTTTGCCTTCTTAAACCATCAGAGGGGCTTAATACAAGTCCAAGTGAACGCTTGTTACACGGTATGTACATTTTTTTATACTATAAATCATCTGATGGGTTGAAAAGTGAGAAGAGAGTGCGTAAAGCTGAATCTGGTGAAAGCAGTAGATTACCATCAACTATGAATATCTGCTGTATGATCTGCATGAGATAAGTGGAAGGGATATTTGCTAACAGTGCTGGTAAAAATAAATTAAAAAATAAAGTATCTTTTAGAGCAGCACCATTATCTCGCACTGAAAAAATGTGAACGTAACGCTGCATGTTAGGAAATGACAATGTTTGACAAACCCTGCTGCTAATACTTTGCACAACCTCACGTTGGCAATTGGACAACACTCAGTCTAACATTTTTTGGGGGGGAAGTAAAAGAGATGGATCTCTGGACAAACTCTCTCCCCAATTCGGCTGTTTGTGTTGAATAATTACATTTCTGAAGGAGCCAATAATGACCCATTTTCAGTCTGCTTTCAGAGTTCACCGGGTTTTTATTTCATATCAAATCTGTTTCTCCTCAAACACTTTATGATTCATTTGACTGAGGACAAAAAAAAAAAAAAAAAAAAAA
>NW_015114599.1:77159-88215 GCF_001443285.1 Poecilia latipinna
AAAAAAATTTTTTTTTTTCTAAAAAAATTTTTTTTCCCCCAAACCTTTATTTTTTTTTTTGTCGGGAAAAAAAAAAAAAAAAAAAAAAAAAAAAAACTTCCACAGAACTTGTTAGGCCTGTCACATAAACTGACCCAGTAATTATTGCGATAAACGATAATATTGTTTTTTTTTTTAGACCATTTTAAGGAATATATCAATAATAGTGCAACAATGGGAAGTTTGCCAACTCTCAAAGACTACCAAACTTTTATTTAGTAAAGAACGCTTAGCACTAGAACTGGAAGACATTTTAAATATCCAAAATAAAAACACAACAAACAATAATAAATGAAAATATAAATAAAAAAAACCACACACAACTAAAACTCTAAATAAAATGGATTATGATGTAAAATGTTAATCATCAAATGGAAGCAGATCTCATTTTAATTGCTCATGTGACTCATTATTTTAGCACTTATTAAAGTTCCTTCATTTTTTTCAAACAACCAAACAAAAACCATGTAAATAGTGTGTAATGGTTGTTATGGGTCTTTGCCATAGATTTATTTTATTATTTTTCTTTACATTTTTCTACTGTTCAGTAAGAAAAAGAAAGGCTTCCATTTCATTCGTGTCACATTCAAAATGTCATGAAATATTAATTAAAAATTCTTAGAAACACCTAAAAAAAATAAAGGTGATGCACAAAAAGCTTCAGGTTTGAATCTTGTACTCTTTCTTTGGCACAACCCATTTGTACCAGAGGTCGATTTCTACCCGTTGTTAGATTACAGGCAGAAACGACAACGAGGAGAAGCTGATAGCTCTGTTTACATTCGAGCTGGGAAGGCCTCTGAAGCCTCATCAGATACAGCATCTGTTTACAACACGACAACACAGCCGTCAAATTAGGAGCGAGGGTCTGAAGGCAGCCAAATCCTGTTTTTTTTTTTGTTTTGTTTTTTTCCTGAGACAATCCCCTGATTTGAATGCAGACAGCGTTGCTATCTTGTCACACAACAACACTCTCCCCTTTGACAACCACCACTTTTGTCTGTCAGCACAGTCAGCTCTCGTGCGTTTTGGTAAATGAAATCATCCCAGCAGACAGAACAGAAACGTGGGTGATTCACAACACAGCCGGTCTAGATCCGATCTAGAGGTTAGTTGGGGGTGAACACAGACTTCTAAAACCGGACCAAACGGTTTAGCTCAGAGCCTCGCAGTGAGAATAAAAACGCCTATAGACGGACCGTATAGCTGCGCTAATCCCAATCTGTGTAAACAAATGACAATGCTGCTGCTGCAGCTACTAGTTTAATGACTGTTAGAGGGGATGATAGCTTCATGTATTTAAAAAGGTATGGCAGAGGAGCTATAGAAACAGGCTATGTTGTAAATACATATATGCTCCCAAATGGCCGATTACGCCACCGGATCCATTCCATTTTCATGGAAATACCCAAATATTTAGTTTTTTAAATTGGGAATTTTTGGAATCTTGGTTCCCCAGTTTTCACCAGATTCATTTTTTTTTACATCTACACCATTAGTGCCATTGGAGTATTTAGTGCCAGTGGAGGGGAAAAACTTTGTTATGATGTGCAACACTGCAACCACTTTTATTTTTGGTTCTCAACAGATCAAAATGGAGTAATCACTGACCCAAATGTGCAAAAGTGTTAGCATGGGGCCCCACACATAGAAGCAATAACTTATCATAATACTTCTACACACTACACCATGTCCACTTGTTCAGGCTGGTGGTGGATCTGTCATGCTGTGGGTCTGCTTCTCTCTCTACAACACTGCTAGGGTGTGGGATATCAGCCAATTTTAAATAAGAAAACTGAAAACGAACCATCACTCTATGATACAAGTTAAAACTTATGTACAAAAAATTTAATAAATCACTGATATTTTGCTACTACAATCAGATCAGTGGTCGGCTGTGAAGATTGCTCAGTTCAGATTGTAGGTAGAAACAATGGCAAGAGGCAGCTGATTACATCAGAGCTAGAAAGGCCACTCAACAGATATAACTGTTAACAACAATAGTAATAAAATAACACAGCCATCACATTATGAGTTTTAGTTCACTTTTTCTTGCCTGATTTAAATATGGACAGAAGCGCCACCGTTTAATAAAGTGCACTGTTTCTTTTAGTTTATTGATCAATACCTAAATTACCATTTAAAGACTGTTGTCTTTGCTGGGCAGTGAAACTTTAGGATCTCTAGAGAGCAGCCATGCTGATGATAATATTAAATTGTAGCGACAATTAATAATACAGTCCTAAGCCTACCGTTCTTCTTCCATCAGAAATATGCTCACGTTCATTTAAAAAAATGCATACCAACAATATCAAAATATTTTAAAACAGACTAGGGAAAAATTAGGCTGAATTAATACAGAAGACTGAGGTCGGACAGTATCAGAATGGCACTCAGAACGCTACAGTGAAGCTAGCGATAATGCTAGCATGGGGCCCCATAACTTGCGCAAACAAAGACACTTACCTCAATTTACGTCGAGCCTTCCCGTCATTTATCGGTGTCCGTGTTGTGGGAAAAGGTGCCAGTATCCGAAAAAATGTTTTCGAGAATTAAGTAGCGGCAAGCTGGGCAGCTTTCAGTTACGAGTTTGCCACGGGTTAGCAGCTAGCTAGTGGTGCCCACTTAAAGAACAACTTGAAGCTGGCCCACTGCGCACATTTCTTCTTAATCAGCCGTCCTCGAGTTCTTCAGCTGTTTTCGCACTTTTAAGTGTTTTCCTCCCCCAATGGCTCTCAGACTGGTTAAAGACAAAGACCACGGCGAAACCACCCGCGACTGGAGCGAATTAAAGACGCGGAACATCAAAAAAAATCCAAGATGTCCACGACAATCAGTAAGGAAATACAAAAGGTAAAAAAATGCGTACGACCTCCGGGCTGAGCGAAACGTTTTCCTCTAAAGCGTGCCGCACCCAGATGTTTTCGCTCATAATTTCCTTGTGTTTAATCATTGGCCATAGTCGCGGCTGTAAGGCAGTCGCTCGGAGCTACATGGAGGCTGGTAGGAATCCAGATGATGAGGTGAGTTTCGTCTCCGCGACCTTTACGTGTAGGAGACGGCTGTCTGCCAGAAGTCGCTTTTCCAGCTTCAGCCAAAGCCGCTTCGATGATGCTTTCACTGTCTCACCCAGAGTGTGTGTTTGTGATGATCCCCATGTTCCGCCCTAATGTATCCTTCCTTGCTCAATACGGATCCACCTTGACTAAATACAGCAAGTGTGTGTGCATCCCGCTGTAAATGATGTTTTAAATCCCGTTTCCCAAATATACAAAAGGTGTTTGCACCATTATGTGACGAGACTTCGAACACCGGTAGTGTGCTGGGGCCCCCTGCTGGAAATCCCATATATCGTCTTTAATAAATGGCTCTTCATATGGATACTGCAGTTCTCTAAACAGATTTTGGTCTCTTTCTAATGCTGTCAACATTGGTTATATGTAAAAATGTAGAGTTTAAGGATGTTTATGCATTTCTTGTTCCATAGAGTTATTTTATGTTTTTTATTCTTGTATTTATATGTGACTTAGTGTCAACCTGCAATGGAACGAGATACGGAAATTAGCCTCTGGGCTATAATGTCATGTATTTACATGTAAATGGTCATTAAAATGTACTGCCCCATTTTGAAAAAATAAAATAAATTTGAACCTCTGAAACACACTAAACTGCCTCATCAGTCTTGATCTTTAAAGTTTGTCTTTCAGTCATATTTCTTACACTGAAGCACATTTTTATTTTTTAATATCAAAGAACACATTTTCATATTGAAATGGTCTCAAATGTCTTTTATGTTCATTTTACATTTTAAAATTGTTTCTACTTATGATGTTTTCGTATCAGTCAGTCCTTTGCACTGAAAGAAAGCATCCTGGCATGGCTCACGTCCAAGGAAGCTTTTCAGCATGTCCATCCCGTCCACCGCGCCTCCAGCTTCTAGTATCACCCTCCTGTACTCTTTCCCGACCTGACAAGACACGCGTGAAGACGTTTTACACGATACAAGATCGAGTGCAAATAAGATTTAAGAAGCGAGCTAACCAACTAACCTTTGGGTTCATAATGCCTTCCTTTTTAAAACGACTGAAAAAAATGTCCATTGAGTAGACTTCGCTCCACAGATAGCTGTAGTACTGACCATCGTATCCTCCAGTCAAGTGGCTGAAACTGGCTGTCATATTGGTTCCTGCAGAAATCACACACATATTTATTGACGTATTTGACAAAAAGAACAATGCAAAATAGTTTCACAAGAGCTGGCTAGTCATGCAGAGGAGTACTGGGATGAAAAGTGATGGAGCATTGTCCTGCACAAGCATCAGTCTTTTTCCAAAGATCCAGACTTCTTTTTGTCTTGTAATAGCTAGCAGAAGGTTTGAGAGTTGATTTTGAGTCAATATTTCAATCTGAACTGGCTCATCGTTAGTAATACCAACTCATACCTCCACCTAGCTGGTGTCTGATTCAAAAAGGATCTTTGTGCCCATTATTGATCCACCCACCATTTGGTTCGTCAAGAGTCACTCTCATTTCATAAGTCAAGTCAAAGTTCATAAAACCTCTAGATAATTCTTAGCCCAGTCTAGATGCTTCAGTTTATGTTTTGTTCAGTGGTGGTCAAGTTTCAGCTTTCCTTATGTTGGCCATGTCTCTTAGCTCTGAACATCTTATACTTGTTGGTATTCCGGGAACATTGCAGTTATAGGACATGGCAGGGCTGGAAGATGATGGGTCACTGACAGCTTCACACTTAATTCTTCTCAAATCTTTGGTAGTTAATTTATGTCTTTTTCTCTCAACAAGTTTCTTGCAGAGCTATCCAGGGTGTACTCCGCCTCTTGCCCATTGACCGGTGGAGATAGGTACTAGCACCTCTCACAACCCTTCTAGAGATAAACCTGTTTGATAATGCATGGATGGATGAAGTTTCTTGCAACCCTGTTGACTATTTCCTAAAAAAGCTTGATGTTCTCTGATCACTTCCCAATATCTTAGCAATTTTAAGAGTGCTGCATACCCCTGAGAGACTTTTGATCATTTTTACTTCTCAGAGTCAAGCTAAGCATGGCTGAATAAGATACGTCTACAGTAGTCAGTGTTCTCTCTAGTGCTATACAACTTTAACAATCTAGCTGTTGTTAGTAGAACTGACCAGGTGTAGCAGGAACACCGAGGATGTCCTGGCAGTGCTGTGCAAACACCTCAGCTGTATCTGCACTTGGACAGGAGTGAAGGGACTGGTCCACTTTACTGAGGACAACCTGCCGCAGGTTCATCAGACCTAAAAACAACAATATCAAATTGAGAGAGGTTCTAAGCATGCGCCTTACAGAGAGTTGTAGGTTTCAGAGAATTCGGAGCGTCTGACCCGTGTTTGCTACTCTGGACGCAATCAGTTTGTCGAGCAAATCATCCGGGACCGGAGTCCCATCCTTGTAGTGGCTTGACATCCTTCTTAGTGGCTCCTTCTCCCAAACCCAGTTCTCCAGCATCTGGGACGGCACTTCCACAAAGTCTGTTTCCACCTGAGTACCCGTGAATTCTGAAAACGTGGTCTGTGTCAAACAAGCGCAGAGGTTAATCCTCTATTACTGGAATAAAACTAAACCATACATAGAATGCAACAATACTGAAACTGCAAATTGAGGAATTTACACCTTGGAGCAGAGCTCATGCATCACGTGGCCAAACTCATGAAAATATGTCTCCACTTCATGGTGTTGGAGGAGGGAGGGCCAGCCTTTTCTCGGCTTTGTAAAGTTAGCCACCATAGCAGCCACCGGAAGCCTGCGTTTTCCATCAGGTCCTCTGCATCCTGGCAGGAGGCCAAAGCAAGCAGCGTGGCCATACTTCCCTTCCCTAAAGAACATTCAAGTCAGCTTTTACAAAACTAGAATCAGAAGCTCAAACATTTGGAGTATGCTATGACAGAACTTTAGAGCATAAGGATAATTCAGCGTTTTTAGAAGTTGACGTTGACACCATCTTTACCTTGGGTGCAAGTCCAGGTAGAACTGTCCAATCTCCTCTCCCGTCTCAGAGTCGTGGGCTGAATAAAGCTTGACATCTTCATGCCAAACATGAGCGCCCTTGACCTCTTCAAAGGTGAGGCCCAGCAGCTCCTGGTAGATACCAAACAGCCCTCCTGTTACCACCTCCAGGGGGAAATACTCAATCAGTTTGTCTTTGTTTACAGCAAACTTGCACTGCTCCACTTGGTTCATGTAGTAAGGCAAGTCCCAGGCATTGATCTGCCCATCGAACTGGAAGCCCTTCATCAAGCACTCCCTCTTCTTCAGTGCAAGGATGTACTTTCTTTCCTTAATTCCAATGGGTTTTAGTCTGTCGTAGAATGCATCTGCAAAAAGTGGAAAGGTGAAAAGGTTTAGCAGACTAACATCAGTGTGTGTGTGATAAATTTTCAGGACTCCAAGCAGTCAATTTGACAGCCTCCCCATGGTGTTTTGTGATCTTTTTTTTTTTGTACCATACAAGTTTCTTGTGCATCAAAAAAAAAAAAAAAAAAAAAACCATAAACTTTATGGCCGCCCCTACAGTTAAATGCAGAGAACAATTGTTAGAGATCACGGATTTACTGTGGAATTTGGGGATATATAAATGTGATGAAGTGAAGGAGTTATTGTGCTAATACTGACTAGCTTAAATATTTAAGCATCTCACCTTCTACTCTGTAACTTCAAAAATAATGGGGAGCAAATTTTTTTCACCACATCCACTGATAAGTTACAAATTATGATATTCTGGTAAAAAAAGACTAACGAAAACATATGTAAAGTTAACAAGCTTCCACAAGAATTATCTATCAAATGCAAGTAACTGATGTTTCCTGAGAACCAGATATCCATCTGTCCCTTATTTTCAATGTTCTTTTCTTTTTTCTTTTTTTTACAAATAAAAAAATCAGCAGAATTACGCTTTTAGAGTTTTATTACAATATTTAATATATAACTTTTTTTCTTTTAATTTTAACTGCCTTTGAAACTGTCGCCCTAAAAGATGGCACATGATGCATCAACCGTGATGCCCAAAATTCCACTTCTTTTCATAAATTTATAAGTTTTTAAAAACATTTTATTTGTATGTGTGCATCTGAAGGCCTGACTGTGCGCCTAAACAATAAATTAAAAAAATGGCAAGAATATTCTCTTGTATCATTTTGTGTAAACTACCTCAAAAACCCTCAATGTTTAGTTTGTGCTGAAAATACTCTAACTCTCCACTAGAGACCGCTGTAAGCACATTATGTAGAGCCAAGAACCGTGAAAGGCTTCATTAATTTCAACCATACAGATGTATTCAATGTATCCAAAAGTAAATCCAATAGCTTGAACAGCAGACATTGTGTATAACAGCTATGCTAATATTTAAACGTCTGTGTGAGGAGATTGCTTTGCTTTAAACGTCTTTCAACCTCCAGGCTTTCTATTGGCTATCAGCATGTCATGTGACCAGAAACAAAGCAAATCGGTTTCTTTTTCACGCAAGCTTTTAGTTTGATTTGGCTCATTCATCTTAATTTTCCACTGTAAAACAACATCAGTGATTGACAAACAACAATTTCTATTTACATTATTTGTTTTGTGTGAGTGATAAAATGTTAAAGTTTGTGAACCGTGAATCAGAATGTGGTGGTCCAGATTTATATGGTCTCCTCACCAGTTATGTGGTATCGCTTCTCGGCCTTTTGGCTAAGATCAAGTGTAGTATCTGTTCTTATCAGTTTAATATCTGATACGTCCCCTACCCGGGGACCATATATTAAATTGATTTTTGGAGCAGGGAGATGGAATAGGGGCTTGCTCCGTCCACTCCACGCATCGACCTGGTATTGCAGTACTTCCAGGAACGGTGCACCCCCCTCATGTGTAAAATGAAAATAATACACTCAAGCTGTCTACAAGCCTAATTGAATCCCATGAAGTTTTGAATTTAAAAATGGCAACTTTTTTTGCTATGAGCCAATTTTAAGACAGGTTGACAATGAAATGCTGTGGACATGTAATATATCCTAAATGAAAACATAATACAGAAATTAAATACATTTATGTATTAACTTCACAGTAAAAAAAAAAAAAAAGTC
The DNA here is from genome assembly GCF_001443285.1 of Poecilia latipinna. Taxonomy (NCBI): domain Eukaryota; kingdom Metazoa; phylum Chordata; class Actinopteri; order Cyprinodontiformes; family Poeciliidae; genus Poecilia; species Poecilia latipinna. The sequence goes on from NW_015114599.1 coordinate 85,300, forward strand.
AAATCTTTCTTTGAGTTACATCACGACAGTGAACACATAGTGTTGCAAAATCTAAGCTAACTTAACGCTTGAAAGAACACTTTTACTGCTATATGCACATTAGGAATTTAAATGGGCAGACAAACAACAAAAACACAATGACACTCTTGGAGAGAGCATCCTAAATTTTATGAGGGTAAGGGTTAGGGTTAACCCAAAGAGTGAAATCGCTCAAAACCTAAGGGTAAGAGAGATAAGGGTAAGGGTTAAAAATTGCAACTTTTCTGCTGCGAGCCAATCCAACACCGAGGTCAATTATCGCTCACAATTTTAAGATGGGTTTAGGTGAAATATAAAATAATCATCTGTCAGACACTCTTTTTATAATGTACGTCGTTTACTGAATATTATGCATACCCCTTGTCAAAATAATTCTGAATGATTTCTCTCCATTGATGCAGAGAAGGCATTCGACAGAGTAGAGTGGATCTATATGTTTGAAACTTTGGAGATATTAGGTTTTGGTGGGCCATTTATATCTTGGGTTAAGTTACTGTACTCCTCTCCGTCAGCCATGATTCTGACAAATAATTTCTACTCTTAACACTTCAGCTTACATTGCGGGACCCGACAGGGGTGCCCACTTAGCCCTTTACTTTTTGCTTTGGCTATTGAACCTCTGGCTCTGGCAAAAAGAACAAACAACTCTATTAAAGGTATCACCAGGGGTAGGTTTGAGCACAAACTCTCTCTCTATGCTGATGACCTTTTGTTATACGTATCAGAACCATAACTGAGCATCCCTCACATCGTAACACCCCTCTTTCAGTTTGGGGAAATTTCTGGGTATAAAGTAAACATGCACAAAAGTGAGCTTCTGCCTCTGAATGCCTGCCTAGATCATATAACAAGTGCTACACCTGTTAAAATAGCTAATCATAGCTTTGTCTATCTAGGTATTACAATAACAAAGACTTTTGATGCCCTCTATAAGAGTAATTTTGAGAAATTGCTTACTGAGACCCAACGTGACCTAAATAAGGTGTTATGTTCCGTGTTTCTGTATGTTTGTTTTTGAGTTTTCTGTGTTCAGTCCTGTGAGTCTCTGTCCTGTCCTCCCCGTTGATTGCTCCCCAGGTGTGTCTCATTCCCCTGATTACCCCGTGTGTATTTAAACCCTCCTGTTGTCTGTGTTCCTCGTCGGGTCCTTGTCGTCGTTCGTCACTCGCCAGTAGAACTGTAAAGTCCTGGTTTGTTTGTTTCCGTCACTCGCCAGTAGAACTGTTAAGTCCTGGTTTGTATTTGTTCCGTCTAGTCCGTTTTGTCAGTTGCTACCGGTATTTAGCTGCGTGCTTGTTCCTGCCGTGCTGCCTGCCTTGGACTGTTTGTGTGCTATTTTTATTATCATTAAATACATCATCTTCACCATACCTGGGTCTCAGCGTCTCTCCTCACCACCAACACCCCCACCTTATGACATAAGAGGTCAGCACTTCCTCTCTCTCTAGTAGGGACAGTGAATACAATCAAGATGTCAGTGCTCCCTAGGTTCATATACCTCTTTCAGTGTCTCCCTGTTGTCATTCCAGGTGCTTATTTTAAAAAATTTGATTCGGCGGTTTTGACTTACATTTGGAATGGCAAAAGCCTCGTCTTAAGAAAGATCATCTGTGAAAATCAAAGCAAGATGGGGGTCTAGCCCTTCCCAATATCCGACACTATTATTGGGTATGTAACTTGTACTGTTTGTCTTTTTGGATGCACTACAGCTCCAATGATGGTGGTCCCATTTGGGTGGAGACGGAAAAATTCTCATGTGTCCCTTTATCAATGCCAGCTTTGATCGGTGCACCCTTACCTTTACCTCTTAAACGTACTTCCTCTAACCGCATAGTCTATAACTCCCTGGCAATCTACTCTCAATTTAGGAAACACCTTCGTCAGAAGAGTCTTTCCAGCCCAATTGCATTTAATAACCTTTTTCCTCCTTCGCTGCAGGATGCTACTTTCGGTGTGTGGCAGAGTAAAGGCTTAAAATATTTTAAGGACCTCTATATTGAAAACAAGTTTGCTTCTTTTGAACAATTGTCTAACAAATTTGATTTACCAGCCTCACACTCTTTTAGATATGTACAGGTTAGGCATTTTATTCATCTATGTCAATATTTCCTGATAAGCCTCCCGATAATATAATCAATAAGTTGTCTTGTTGATGTCTTTCGACCCAACAAGACGTTAAGCGATCACTTCCTGGATAAAACTGACCTCCCTTTTTGATTCCCGATCCTTTGCCATAATTAAACAGTCCTGGGAGCAGGATCTTCAAATTACAATTAGTGAGGCAGTTTGGGCTGATATTTTGGTGAAAATCCACTCATCAATTTGCACGAGACACTCTCTTATCCAATTTAAACTAGTACATCAGGCATACCTCCATAAATCTAAATTGGCCAGAATTTACCCTCAAATCGACCCTATATGTGACAGATGTAAATTAGAGGAAGCCACACTATTACACATGTTTTGGAACTGCCCAAGGACACAGATATACTGGACTGGTATTTGTGAAGCACTGTCAGCTGTTTTTGGGGTTAAAATTCCTCCAAACCCACTCATGCTGCTCTTTGGGGCTACTCCTGAGGGTCTAGGTTTACCTACAGGAGGCAGGAAGGTAATTGCTTTCTCAACTTTGCTAGCACGCCGCTTAATTCTCCTTAGATGGAAGGATGCTGCTCCACCCACAGTGTCAAACTGGATAAAAGACGTTCTACTTAACCTAAAATTAGAGAAAATCAGGTATGTGATGAGAGGCTCTAAGAATAAATTTCATGAAACTTGGAAATCGTTTATGACTTTTTTCAATAAACCTTCAACAGAGGTTCTGGAATAGCAGACCTTGGAAATTTTGTCTGAGCAGTGGTTCAATAAATCTTGACA
>NW_015114599.1:90923-94664 GCF_001443285.1 Poecilia latipinna
GTTCGTCACTCGCCAGTAGAACTGTAAAGTCCTGGTTTGTTTGTTTCCGTCACTCGCCAGTAGAACTGTTAAGTCCTGATTTGTATTTGTTCCGTCTAGTCCGTTTTGTCAGTTGCTACCGGTATTTAGCTGCGTGCTTGTTCCTGCCGTGCTGCCTGCCTTGGACTGTTTGTGTGCTATTTTTATTATCATTAAATACATCATCTTCACCATACCTGGGTCTCAGCGTCTCTCCTCACCACCAACACCCCCACCTTATGACATAAGAGGTCAGCACTTCCTCTCTCTCTAGTAGGGACAGTGAATACAATCAAGATGTCAGTGCTCCCTAGGTTCATATACCTCTTTCAGTGTCTCCCTGTTGTCATTCCAGGTGCTTATTTTAAAAAATTTGATTCGGCGGTTTTGACTTACATTTGGAATGGCAAAAGCCTCGTCTTAAGAAAGATCATCTGTGAAAATCAAAGCAAGATGGGGGTCTAGCCCTTCCCAATATCCGACACTATTATTGGGTATGTAACTTGTACTCGTTGTCCTTTTGGATGCACTACAGCTCCAATGATGGTGGTCCAATTTGGGTGGAGACGGAAAAATTCTCATGTGTCCCTTTATCAATGCCAGCTTTGATCGGTGCACCCTTACCTTTACCTCTTAAACGTACTTCCTCTAACCGCATAGTCTATAACTCCCTGGCAATCTACTCTCAATTTAGGAAAAACTTTGGCCTTCGTCAGATGAGTCTTTCCAGCCCAATTGCATTTAATAACCTTTTTCCTCCTTCGTTGCAGGATGCTACTTTCAGTGTGTTAGAGTAAAGGCTTAATAAGCCTCCAGATAATATAATCGATGAGTTGATGTCTTTCAACCCAACAAGACGCAAAGCGATCACTTCCTGGATAAAGCTGATCTCCCATTTTGATTCCCGATCCTTTGCCATAATTAAACAGTCCTGGGAGCAGGATCTTCAAATTACAATTAGTGAGGCAGTTTGGGCTGATATTTTGGTGAAAATCCACTCATCAATTTGCACGAGACACTCTCTTATCCAATTTAAACTAGTACATCAGGCATACCTCCATAAATCTAAATTGGCCAGAATTTACCCTCAAATCGACCCTATATGTGACAGATGTAAATTAGAGGAAGCCACACTATTACACATGTTTTGGAACTGCCCAAGGACACAGATATACTGGACTGGTATTTGTGAAGCACTGTCAGCTGTTTTGGGGGTTAAAATTCCTCCAAACCCACTCATCCTGCTCTTTGGGGCTACTCCTGAGGGTCTAGGTTTACCTACAGGAGGCAGGAAGGTAATTGCTTTCTCAACTTTGCTAGCACGCCGCTTAATTCTCCTTAGATGGAAGGATGCTGCTCCACCCACAGTGTTAAACTGGATAAAAGACGTTCTACTTAACCTAAAATTAGAGAAAATCAGGTATGTGATGAGAGGCTCTAAGAATAAATTTCATGAAACTTGGAAATCGTTTATGACTTTTTTCAATAAACCTTCAACAGAGGTTCTGGAATAGCAGACCTTGGAAATTTTGTCTGAGCAGTGGTTCAATAAATCTTGACATGGATTTTTTTATGGTCTTAACTTTTTAGTTTTTCTTTTTGCTACACACCTTGTAGGTGACAGTATTTAGGGGAATGTTGGCTGTTTATTGGGTGGGCTGTGTTTGTGGTTTTTATTATTATTTGTGGTTTGTATATTTTGTCTTTCCTATTTCTTGGAAGAACTTTGTAAATTAAAGTGAAAATGCTAATAAATATATTAAACACGAATAATCACCTGTCAATCATTTACTACATTTAGGTGCTTCAAATCTGATAGGCCTACCTTTGTTGACAATGAAATGCTGTGGACATTCCTATGTAATGTAATATATCCTAAATGAAAACATAAAAGAGAAATTAAATACATTTATGTGTTAGCTTCACAGTAAAAAAAATAATTGTCAAAACTTTCTTTGAGTTACATCACATGACAGTGATCACATAGTGTTGCAAAATCCAGTAGTTCATTTATGTCCTCTGTGGAGGACATTTCTAAACTTGAATATCTCCCACCCCCTGCATTCTACTGAATTAATTCCTTTTGGTATCTAGAGAGGACATTTATGGTTTTTCAATGATACTCATTAGAGTTAGAGTTTTATTACAAAAATTTTTATGAGATATTTTTGAATATCTAAGGTGTAATAAACATGTTTGCATTTGTATTAATTTCACCAGATCAATTTTTAACAGTGATGTGGAAACAAATTAATCATCACTGGTGCACCCAGTAAGTCCTTCTCTCTGGAGATGCAATTTGATGTAGTCTCATTTCCCAGATGCCTGAGCTCTAAAGGTCGACTGTGTATCAACTGTACTCATTCAGGCCAACAAATATCATTGGTTCCTATGCTGTTAATCTCCCAGAGGCCCTTATAACTACAGTGTGGTTGCATTTTAAACATTAACCTCATCTTCTCAACTCATATTCATTACTTAAAAATGTTTAAGCCTGACCTCATCTTTATATAAGATATACATATCAGGCACAATTCTGCACATACACTGTCTGGTGTACAAAATATGGGCCAATACAGATTTTTGTCATTTCTTTAACATATCAGTATTGGACCAATAAATAAAACTGAGCCGATATTACTGACCTGTGTTTCTTTCCATGCTGTTTGTATAAGAAGAACACTGACATGCTGAGGAGGTTGCTACTACCTCCTCTGTGCTGAGGAGGGTTGTTACTTTCACGGGTTGTTACTTTCACGGTAACAAGCCGTTACCGTGAAAGTAACAACCCTAAAAATCAATTCACACCTTAGTCCTGCGCCTAACACCTCCCCCTCTCCCTATCCTTATCCTAACTTTAAACTTTCCCCCTACCCTTTCCCTAACCCAAACTCTTCCTCTGCCCTTACCTTGACCCCTTGCCCCTGCCTTTACCATACCCTCAACCTCAGGGCTTGACGTATAGCTCTACTTGGATTTACCATTTTACCTATTCATCCATTCATCCATTTTCTGTACACCCTCGTCCCTAGTGGGGTTGGGAGGGTTGCTATCTCCAGCGAAAGTTTCGGTTGAGAGGCAGAGTACACCCTGGACAGGTCGCCAGTCTGTCGCAGTTACCGTTTTACCTTGTTTGATATATCAAGGCTACCTTATAACCTGTCCTTACTGTGGTGGTGGGGGGGGGGTTGAGTGTCCCACTGATCCTAGGAGTTCTTCTAGTTCTTCTAATTTTAGAATGTACTATCGTATAAGATTGTTACAGTAATTATATTTATTTCTGTACTCTCATACTTGGGTCAAACAAAAGGAGGTGAGCTCGAGAGTGACATGCGTTAACCAGTGCTTTACCTTTGACTCCCTACACCAAACTGTTTGGGTCTATGCACCAATTCAGGGGGATATGATTGTGACACTAAACCACCCCTGATCCCTAAACCTAACCATTATATCCAACCCTAATCTTAACCAAAACTTAATTTGCATCTTAGTCCTGAACCTAACCCCTAGCCCAAAAACAGTAATTCCCCCTCAATGTGTTCAGAAAATGGTCCCCACAAAGTTTTAAATACGATACATGCACACACACATGCATTTCGTTTTTTAACACAAGTAACACAGCTGTAAGCAGTGGTGGGAAGTAACGACTGTACTTAAGTACATTTTTCGTGTATCTGTACTTTACTTAAGTAGATTTAATAATGGGTACTTTCTACTTTTACT
>NW_015114599.1:98606-103048 GCF_001443285.1 Poecilia latipinna
AGAGGGTAAAACAAAAAACAAGTGAACAACTGGAGTACCATGTGTAAACATTTTATTTCAGATTATGATGTTACAGTGATTTAATGCTGTGGAGAGTTTCAGTGGCTTTAATGTATTCAGTCTCTACAGAGACAGTTGATTGTTCTGATGTTGGACTCATCCAGGTGGTGAATCTCTGAACAAACTGAGTCATGATTGGAAATTTCACTGAGTTCATGTCAGGCTGAACTGCTGGTTGATCTTGTTTGGGGATTTTTGAGACTGGAAAAATTTACATGTTGTTCGTTGCCACCTCTCGTCTCCCAGGTCCATAGACCTCACCAAGCTCCACCCAGAAACGCCTCTCAACAGTCCCACATGGCTGCATGTCTCACAAACAAAGCCTCGTGGAGCTTAGTTTCTGTGTGTAAACATGGCGTCTTTCACTTCGATTGACTCTCTGCAGAGTATTTCTGAGTCGATTAGTGTAGCATTTATGCCAGATTTTCAAAAAATATCAGCCACGACAATGGACAGGGGAACCAACAAGTTCATATCTTTTTTGGACGACATCAAGGTGTTTGAGCCACGCGATGCCTCCAACATTGTGCGCGTCGCAGCTAAAAGCTACCGATCAACGAGGAAAACAGCAGATCCTCACACCCTCAGCATAAATATAGCTGTGGATGAGATCAGTGATGCCTGTTGTTCTTGCAAGGCTGGGTAAGTCGGACATTCATGGTTTTGACGGTTACTTTTGAAATCAGTGATTTCTGTTGTTGGCAAATGTTTGAGTGTGCCTATGCCTGACATACTGTACTCGGTGCTAGCGTGGCTAACATGATTACAGTTTAGTAAAAAGCCTTTTCAGGTAAAATAAAATCTTTAATGCATGTCAGATACGGTACACATTGCATATTGATCTGTTCAGCTAACGTAACACTGTGTAACAGACAGGCTTCAGGGTGTAGAAGTTGTATCGGTACTGCCTTTATGCTGTACTTAGCTAAAATGTTTTCATAATGGATGTGTTTATTATTGACTTTTTCAGACTTGGGGTCATTGTTCACACATTATAGGCCTCCTTAAGACCTTATAATATTTCAAGCTTCAAAATTCAAAAGGGATCGGGAGGTGCTGGTGCCTATCTCTAGCTAACGTTCCGGGCGAGATGCGGGGTCACCCTGGACAGGTCACCAGTCTGTCGCAGGGCCACTCAAAATATCCCCATTCACTAGACACAAATAAAGCAAAGTTATAATACTTACACCAGCACACACTCCTTTGTTTTTATTGATCTGACGATGGTTGAGCTGAAAATGCGGTCGTGCACAAGCTTTGATCCAAGCTAGGCATTCCGTACCAGATTTGGGAATTCTGTGAATTTTAGTTCCACAAATACGATCAGGATGCCTGACATCGCCTGAACAGATTCCCCACTGACAGTGGAGAACCATTCTTTTTCGAGTCATTACGCATAAACTTTGATTGTGTAGATTGTGGTTTGCTAGTCCACAATCTACATTAGCATGTGTATACTACTTTAGCTTTTGTTTGTGAGACGGTCAAGCACGTGGTAGCTGCGCAGTGACGTCAAATGGGCATTAGCCAATGTTACGGCTTCAGTGGGTCTCTGCCCTTTTTTCCTTTTAGGGTTCTGCAGACAGGTCTCTGCAGGTGATGCGTGTTGCCCTGATTGGTGTTCTGCAGCTTTAAAACTTCCAGGCATGCAGCAGTCAGGGAGGCTTTTTCCTTCTCTCTCCTCCGAACCCCATGTGGTTTGGTTTGTATCTTTTGGTTGAGATTTGTTAGGTTTGTTTAGCATTTGTTTATTTCTGGTCACTTATAGGTTCTGCTTTAATCTATTTTGGTTTCTCATTTCAGGTATTCTTTTTTTTTTAGGGTTGTTTCTTTAATATAATTTAATAAATTCTACTTTCATTAAGTTACTAAATCCTTGTGTGGTCTCCTTTTAATGTTACCCCATCAAACGAGCCTGGTGGACGTAACACCAATGAAACGCGGACCCTGTGGTAAGGTCCATTGATGCCGTGTGTAAAAGTGAAACCAAGAAACTAGAATTTATTCAGAAAATCAAGTGCATAAAATCACACCAACAGCCCAACATATTCCTCAGAAACCAAAACCACAAAGAAAAAAATAATTACCTTAGAAAAATAAAGAAATACAAAGACCCGTCTCCAGAGAGCACAGTGGGTCACAGCCCAGCGATCTAATTGGCTGTTTAGCTCAATTACCTCTTCAAATCACTTTTACCTTGTAAAGACTGATTTGATTCATATTTTCAGGGGGAACATTGTGGAACCAACATGTACATTTGCTGCCTTCTTTCTTTGTTTCTTTGTTACTTACTTTATTACTGCTCAGGAAGTCAATCACTAAAGAGAGTCGGGCTGCACCTGAGCCGCCTGAAGATGCTGGTGGAGGATCCGGGTAAGAGAGGAAGATGGACGGACTCCTCCTCTCAGCAGGATAGTATGGATCAACAGGTTCGCCTCGACACGACTCTACCTAGCGTTAACATAGCAGACCTCACTTCATCTAAACAACCTGCCTCTGACCTCCCTGAGGATCCGGCACTCTGCGTTTCTGAGGTCTGAGACCGGGGTCCAGATATTATTTTTACAACCGTCTTCCACCAGAATGTGTCTGGCCCCCCGACATTTCATAGCAGGACATTACCTTGTAACATAACCACTATGTTTGTTTTTTTTTTTTTTCCTGTAGAAAATACATTGAAGAGAAAATGTATAATCTGATTGGTATAACAGTTGCTGTTATTTCTTTGTAAAATTATTCAGAGTTTTCACTTTTAAAACTGATTTTTGGGCAGGTCATGCTGATTTTTAGGTGTGGCTGAGATTTAGTGTATAAAAAGGGGCGTGTGCGTCGGCGCGCCGCGGCGCAATCAGAGTGGAAGACGCTCACCGTCAGATCCGTGCAGCGGGAGACTTGAATTAACTGAACGTTTAGAACAAATAATAAATCAAAGTTCGCCCCAGCGACTCGGATCGTGCGCTTTAGGAGCTGGATTGGAGCTTGTGCACAGGAAACGCCGCCAGGTGCAGGAGGACGCCAATTGGCCAGAGGACGCCGACGGAGCGAGAGGACGCCAAAAGAAAGACATTCCCGGTGAGATCTGGACTTTACGTTTCTTTTTGGGGATTTTTGGTGGTACCACTCCTTTTTCTCATTTTTTGGGGGGAGGTTTTTGACGCTTGGGATTTTTCGTTTTGGATTGGGACTTTGGATTAAAAGGGAGAAATTCTCCCATGATATGGAACTCGTTTGTGGACAATATTCATATATTTGGACATTTAACCATTTGGGTTTCTTTACTAACATGAACTAAGTGGATTAAACCTATCCTAAACTTATTTTGAGAGAGTTTTGGTTACTGATTTATTTATCAGGATAACTATTATTATATATTATTATTATTAGTTCGTGTTTTTTTTTTTTTTTTGAATAAATCATTGTTGCAAAAGAACAACATAATTTCATATTTGAGTGTTTGGCTATTTATTTACTTTTCAATTTAACTGGTGTAACATTTTTTGCCTGATGCCTGTGATGTATCCCTCTTGTGTGTATTTGTGAGTGCCGCTTTAAATGGGAGCTGAATTTTACAACCTGTCCGGATCACTACAAGACAAGTTATAAAAAACAGAAATACAAAAAGCAGTGGTCTTAATTCAAACCTCAGACTGAACAACTTTCACCACCAAATCACTTAAACTGGCTCTTTGAAACACCAGATCTCTTTGTGCTAAAGCTATATTAATTAATGATGTCATCACTGAGCATAATATTGATGTTTTATTTCTGACAGAAACATGGCTGAATGACAATAATGAACCAATCGTACTAAATGAATGAAAACACAAAAAAGGAGGAGGCGTGGCTTCAATATTTAAGAATCCCATGAACTGTAGTAAAATCTCTCTGGGTCATTTTATGTCTTTTGAGTATCTTGGAATTGAGGTAAAAGGCCACAAACGAACTTTGATACTAACTTTATACAAAACCCCAACATATGAGGAAAATTTCTTTATGGACTTCAATGAACTTCTATCTCTCATATGCATTGATTACGATTGTTTGATAATTGTCGGTGATTTCAATATTCATGTTGACAACCCCCAAGACCGAGGGGCAAAAAAGCTGTTTAATATATTAGAGAGTTTTGTTCTAACACAACATGTCAAACAAGCAACACACACTCATGGACACACACTGGACCTAGTTATCGGTAAGGGTGTGAATATTTCCAATGTCTCTGTAACTGATGTCGCCTGTCGGATCACTTTGCTGTTATCTTTGAAAGTTCTTTATCCGTTAACGGACAAACTGCTACTATCACAAAACGTACTTTCACAGAAAACGCAGCAGAGACATTTAATCAAATCTACTCTTCTTCCTTGCCCTTAACCTATAATGAC
>NW_015114599.1:105163-121367 GCF_001443285.1 Poecilia latipinna
TGACTTTTACTTAAGTACAAATGTTAATGTGGTACTTTGACTTTTACTTAAGTACATTTTTTGAGCACTTTCTCCACCACTGGCTGTAACGCATACACTGTGGCACGCTCTTGGCAGCCTACATGCCACATAAATTACGCCGTGTGTGCTTGTGTGAGGTCAAGGTGTCAGACGGCTCGTACCTATAAAGCCAGACACATTGCCTGTGTGTTTAGCCATGTTAATCTCCAGCACATAGTTTGCATGGCTGCTGTAACCGAGTAAGTCTGCCACCTTTGCCCTTAGTTGGATTAGCTGTTCAAGAATCGCCGTGTTCACCTGGGGAAAAGTAGAAAGGGAAAAAAAAGAAAAAAGAAACACCTGAATCATGTTGTCAGAAACAACTAATCTAACAAAAAAATTAAGATTAAAAGTTTAAAGCTATTCATAATCTTTGAGCAGAACCCCTGAATTATCTTTTTAAGGGATTGTTGGTAAGTGGAGTTCTGGACTCACCTGTTTACACCTGCTGTGGAAAGCTGTTTCCATCTTCCTCCGGGTCTCAGGATTGTGACACCTCTTCATCAGGGGGTGGTAGTGGGGGTATTCCAGCGTCACCTTATACTTCCCCTCTGCTGTCCTCTCCAGACCATTGAGATAGCTTTCAGCGAGGCCTCCTTCGCCAGGTGAACAAATTGAGAATGAATGTCTTGCACTTCTTCGCATGAGCCACAGATTAATGCAAACAGGCTTTTACCTAGTTCCTGCTCGGAAAAAACAAGAAATGTATTGTCCTCGTTCAGATTCCTGTTGAATTCTATGGAGAGGTCACTGATAAGCTTGGAGGTTCTTTTTACTTCCTACGAAAATATAAAGGAAGACATTCTTTTAAACTGGAATTTGAGACTTTGGGTATACAATCAATGGAAATATAACTACAGACTATTTAAAGGCAATCTCTCACAGAAAAACAACATTTATGTATAATTTTATGTAAAATAAAACCAAAGGAGATAGCATAACATACACCAATCACAAAGCTCATAACCTAATCTCCTTATTCTCAGCATCCAGCAGGAAGCACCAACTTCCCACTGACTGCACATCCATAAAAATAACCAATAGCTTGTCCAGGATAATGGTATATACAGAGTTTCATCAATCATACCTTGAACTTGTCCTACAATCACTGCTGTGCTACAATAAATCTTAGAATAAATGTTAATCGTTAATATCTGTGAGATTACCTGCTGTATCTCCTTAGACAGATGCAGTCCTTTCCTCTGGCCCAGTGTAACCAGTCTGTCTAAGAATCTCTTTTCTTCAGTTGAAGGATTGTCTTGAAACTTTTTCTGCCAAAACACACACCACACAAAACATCTTATTGGTGGATTTGAGACCATTCTAAAAAAAAAAAAAAAAAAGTTCAGTAGTACTAGTCATTACTGTTTATATGAAACAAGTATTTTCCATCCAAGAATTAATCAGAACTAAGAAAAAAAATAAAAAAGGGGGCAGTATCCCAGTTGATGATCCATGAGATGTTTTGTTGTATTTTCCAGTAACAAGGTGTACCTGCAAGGCCTTTATACGCTTGAACACGTCTTCCCTCATGCTAATCTCCACGTCAAATTCAGATAGTTTCTTGTCCGCCTCTGTGCTCGCCGACCGAACCTCCTTGTTGGGGCAGACATACTGGGGGAAGTCAAGAACATGGCGGGATGCTAGGAAACACAAAGGAACCACTGAGAACTTCAAGCATTTGCACACCATATAAAATATAAGCAATCCACTACACACAACAGATCAGTCCAGTGGTATCCAAACGTTTTTCAATCAAGGCCAAAATTGTTGAGATGAAACCATTTACATTTCTTGTGCTTTTTTATGTTTTATCCGCTCAATGTGAAAGATCTTATTGAAACGAACAAAACTGAATTTTATTGAAGAGGGATTTGTAAACCATTGTAGATCCAAAGCATAGAAAGGGTTTTTAACAATTGTGTCATTAAAAGACAGGCAAACTGTTTCCTTATATTTTGGGTTCATTGTCCATTCTTGTGGACTTTTTTTTAATGTGCTTTTCAGTAAGAGTTACTGGATGTCTGTGGTTCTGTTAACTTTTTTTTTCTTTTAATTTTAACTGCCTTTGAAACTGTCGCCCTAAAAGATGGCACATGATGCATCAAACGTGATGCCAAAAATTCCACTTCTTTTCATAAATTTATAAGTTTTTAAAAACATTTTATTTATATGTGTGCATCTGAAGGCCTGACTGTGCCCCTAAACAATAAATTTAAAAATGGCAAGAATATTCTCTTGCATCATTTTGTGTAAATTAACTCAAGAAAACTGTTTAGTTTGTGCTGAACATGCTCTAACTTTCCACTAGAGACCGCTGTAAGCACATTATGTAGAGCCAAGAACCGTGAAAGGCTTCATTAATTTCAACCATACAGATGTATTCAATGTATTCAAAAGTAAATCCAATAGCTTGAACAGCAGACATTGTGTATAACAGCTATGCTAATATTTAAACGTCTGTGTGAGGAGATTGCTTTGCTTTAAACGTCTTTCAACCTCCAGGCTTTCTATTGGCTATCAGCATGTCATGTGACCAGAAACAAAGCAAATCGGTTTCTTTTTCACGCAAGCTTTTAGTTTGATTTGGCTCATTCATCTTAATTTTCCACTGTAAAACAACATCAGTGATTGACAAACAACAATTTCTATTTACATTATTTGTTTTGTGTGAGTGATAAAATGTTAAAGTTTGTGAACCGTGAATCAGAATGTGGTGGTCCAGATTTATATGGTTTCCTCACCAGTTACGTGGTATCGCTTCTCGGCCTTTTGGCTAAGATCAAGTGTAGTATCTGTTCTTATCAGTTTAATATCTGATACGTCCCCTACCCGGGGACCATATATTAAATTGATTTTTGGAGCAGGGAGATGGAATAGGGGCTTGCTCCGTCCACTCCACGCATCGACCTGGTATTGCAGTACTTCCAGGAACGGTGCACCCCCCTCATGTGTAAAATGAAAATAATACACTCAAGCTGTCTACAAGCCTAATTGAATCCCATGAAGTTTTGAATTTAAAAATGGCAACTTTTTTTGCTATGAGCCAATTTTAAGACAGGTTGACAATGAAATGCTGTGGACATGTAATATATCCTAAATGAAAACATAATACAGAAATTAAATACATTTATGTATTAACTTCACAGTAAAAAAAAAAAAAAAGTCAAATCTTTCTTTGAGTTACATCACGACAGTGAACACATAGTGTTGCAAAATCTAAACGAACTTAAGGCTTGAAAGAACACTTTTACTGCTATATGCACATTAGGAATTTAAATGGGCAGACAAACAACAAAAACACAATGACACTCCTGGAGAGAGCATCCTAAATTTTATGAAGAGAAAACAATAAACAACACTAACCTTTACTATAACCTTGGGCATACAACTACAGGTATTTTATTGGTGTTAACACAAATTGTCTAAACGACAGAGACAAGACACAGAGGCGGTTCTAACCGGTTTGGTGCCCCGGCTGAACAACCACACTGTCTTTACAATGACTCAAACGTGTATTTGATTGGTATTTGATTTGACTCTTAAAACAAATTGACACAGCAGGGACTAGGCTTAGTTTTTAATTTAACTGTATTGACAACAGCATAAAACTCATTTTACCTTCACCTACCAGTTGATTACAGAGAACTGGCAGGGTGAATGCAAAAATTGGTTCTCTAAAAGACTTCCTGAGCGAAAGCAATTCACTTTACTCACATGCGTAGTCCAGCTTAGCGTTGGCCAGGGCTTCCAGCGTGTTTTCAGTAGAGACGCTTTCTATGTGTAGAGATCCGACTTCGTCGTAGACCTTCTTCACTCTGGCTATCAAGGTGTCTGTGACTGATCTGATCTCGTCCGGGGAAAGATCCCATCTCAGAGGGTTCCTGCTGTTTTCAGCCTGAGAGCAGTCTCTGGTGGACATCACCGATCCCTGTGGAATCTTCATTCTCAGGTGATGTTTAGAGGATCTGGAGGAAGACAGTGAACAGTCCATCTCAGTTTCTATGTAGTAGAAACTGTGGTGGTGCAGGGGTTAGTCACAACCCACGTAAGGAGGTTTTAGTCCTCGATGTGGCCAGGTTTGAATCCTGGCATGATGTCTTTTGTCACATGTCCCCCCTCTTCCTCATTACCCACTTTTCTGTCCTAGCACTTTCAAATAAAGGCCACTAGAGCCAAAAATAACCCCTAAATAAAATAAATGCTTGGGGTGCTGAGGTGGCGCAGGGGTTAAGCACAATATGGAGGCCTTAGTCCTTGATGTGGCAGGTTTGATTCCTGGCCTGGTGACCTTTGCTGTATGTCTTCCATCCACCCTTGTCCCTTTGTGAGTTTGGGAGGGTTGCTGGTGCCTATCTCCAGCTAATGAGAGATAGGCACCAGCAGAGACAGGACAGAGACAGGACATCAACCTGTCCTTGATGTGGCAGGTTTGATTCCTGGCCTGGTGACCTTTGCTGTATGTCTTCCATCCACCCTTGTCCCTTTGTGAGTTTGGGAGGGTTGCTGGTGCCTATCTCCAGCTAATGTTCCAGGTAAGAGGTGGGGTGCACCCTGGACAGTCTGTCGCAGGGCAGCACAGAGGACAAACAACCATGCACACACACACTCACACCTAGGGACAATTTAGAGAAACCAATTAACTTAACAGTTTGTGGATGGAAACCAGAGTACCTGGAGAAAGGCCACGTATGCACAGGGAGAACATGCAAACTCCATGCAGAAAGACCCCAGGCTGGGAATCGAACCCAGAGCCTTCTTGCTGCAAGGCAACAGCTCTACCAATTGCACCACTGTATGTCTTCCCCCTTCTATAATTACCCAATTCACTGTCAAATAAAGGCCACTAGAGCCAATAAAAGCTTTAAGAAAATGCACAGTACATTGCAAAAGAATTGGTATCTCTTGGACTTGACCCCAATTTTTTATCTTACAGCCACAACCTTCAAGGACTTTGTCATCAGAAGTTGATGGGATAGAAGTAGAGTGAAATTGTGGTTTTTGACATTTTTTCATAAACAGGAATTTTTAAGTCTTACCAAATATTCCCAGTGAAGGTTCACAAGTGAAGGAGGACTTAATTCCTATTTTTATTTTTTTTGTCGCAGTTTTGGCCTCTGTCTCGGACTGTTAGGTCTTGGTCTTGTTCAACAAATTGGGCAAAGTCTGGTTTGAGACTCAATAGTTTCTGTAGCTACAATCCGGTAGCTTGCCATCATCAGCGTGTGAATTTGCCCTTTGATATTCCAATTTGAGATATAAAGGGCAATATAAATAGATTTTTATGAAAACAGTGATCAGAGCACGGCTGCGTCCGACCATCTCAGTAAAATATACATTATCATTGCTAATGACAGTGAAATCTTGTTGCACATGAATGTTCATAAACCCAGAAAATGATCAAATTGTGTAATATCGAGTGATTGACTCTTATAATCGTAATCATGTGTTAATGTGACAAGATTAGCAGAAATCAGTTCCTTAAAAAAGACTGGAATACAGCAGCAGGTTGCAGTCATTAAACACCTGAAGGCAAAGATAAGTATGTCTTGAGGGTCTAGCAGTAGTTGACACACAAGTGGAAAGAACATGATATGGTGTCACAAGCGATACGAGTTAAACTAGGAGAGTACGCTCCGAGCCTGAATGCTTGACCCACATTTTTAGAGGATCTAGTGACTCAAGTGTGGTTTTGTGAGAATGTCTTGATCTGGTTTTACTCCAGACTACCCACTGTAGTCTGCAGACAATGTGAAATTAAGGCCCGGTCAATTGACCGGATACACAATTGACTCCGGACTTTTACAGTCAATAGCCCTGTAGATGCATAAGAAGCTCTAACCATCCTCCTTCCACTTTTAAGCTCAAAACCTTGCATGATGTGTTTGTTGTAGTTTGCTAAAATTAGTCATTAAGTATGACTAACTAACAACCCAAAAATGATTTTCATTCCTCTTCTACACCTCTTTTTTTAATACATGTGATCAAGCAACAGTGAAGACCAAAGAACACAACAAACAAGTCAAGGAGAATGTTGAAAAGGTATGTCACCACTGCAAACATACAGAATAAGCCAAGAAAGAGGTGCAGAGAGCCACAACCCAAGTGATGATTTTTTTTATTTTTTATTATTATTATTGGTCAAAGCATTAGCTCTTGGGGCAATTGTTAGTCATGCAAGCCACATATCTGGTGGTTTCATTTGCAATCTACAACATGTGAAAGACAGTGATCTGGTAAGATTAGACCAAAGTGTAACTTTTTAACTGAAATAAATAGTGGTTGTCAACATTAGTCAAGTTTTATTTATATATGTTAAAAAACATATATACTACATCTAGCGATTATTTTAGTTAGATTAATATAAATTAATTTGATGATTAATTGAAAAAAAAAACTTGAAACAATCTGCAGATTTTCCATCAGTCTTTTAGAAAATCTTGGGAATACAAACAATATTTCAAGCAATCAGCTTTTTTGAGCCAGTATACTCCAGTTAACCGACTAATCATTTCAAAATATCGGCCGATATGAATATTAGTGCAGATATGTCTGCATTCCTTATTGAAATGTGACAAAATATGGAAAAACTAACGGGTGTAAATATTTTCCTTTCAATTTTAAAGCTTCTTTTTATACGACACAGAGCATGAGAGGTGTCACCGAAGCGTTTGCGGACTTTCTCCTAATGACCCCACTGGAATTCTTTTCCTGCTAGTTAGAAACTTTTCCCATGTCCAGCCGTCGGTGTAAAGTTTCACGGCACAGCAGCGGAATCCCTTCACCCCAAATTATTTCCAGGCTGGAATAACTGTCGGACAACCTTCACACAACAGCTGAAAATTCACAAAAAATCTTGACGACCAAAGAGCAAAACCTCTGAATGTTTTTTGTTTGTTTTTTTTTACCATGCACGTGCGACCGTACAAAGCGATAATCCTGCAATCGCACACATGTGGAACAGCCGGAAGCAGATGCTCGGCATACCTGCAAAGTGTTCTGCACACTGCAACCATTAACGCACACATGCCGCCGGATTGTCATGCGCTTATAGCTTTACCAGGGCAGAAAAAACTCTTCCTAGCTTACTGTCGCCACTACACTCCCAAAAGCTGCGCTCCTGTCGATGTTTTCTCTTCGTGTGTGACAGAAAAGGAAAAAAAAGAAAAAAAAAAAAAAAAAAAAAACCTCTCGCTTCCGCAGGCCACAGCGCATGCGCCGGGGGAAGGAAACGCTCGCGCCGTCCTCATCATGACGCGGTGGCAAACAGACAGCTGAGGAGCTCAGGTAAGGTGGGCGGGAGGGGAGACACCGATCATTACCCTTTAACGTAGAGCTATTACGAATACGCGGGTTTAATAACTGATGCTTAATCAGTTCGGAGATGTTTTCTTCTTCACCTTCTCAGAGGGTCGTGTTTGTTTCAGCCTGTGTGCAGCATCACTCCGGCTGCAGAGCATTGTAGTGTTCAGATTAGGCTGTTTTAAAAGCAGCCAACGCCCGGCTGCGTGTCATATAGCCCGTCCGACGAGCTGATAAATATGTTTTCTTTTAACAGCAAAAAGTGTGCATTATGAATGAAAACACCCCAGTTCCTCCCCTCTTACATCACAGCTCCCGCATCACTGCATGTAGCCGTGTGTCAACACACACACACACACACACACACACACACACACGGTAAGGGAGGAGTGGGCTGTTCCAGCCGGACCAGAACAGCGAATGGCATCAGCACGTGACGGAGATATGAGGCAGTGTTTGTGTTTTTTTATCAGCATGCAGACGATATTCCGACCGTCATCGCTTTGCCATACCCCCCCTGCTGCACCTATTACCAGGTCAGGCGCAGGGGAAGCAGCGTGGAGCTGCAACCAACGTGTGAACGCAACAACAATAAATATGTCCGAATTATGCAACGAGTTGTCCTGGAAACAAGGGACTACGTGAAAGGCCGGAATCTTTATTATATTTGATAATAACGTGGCTGGATGAACCAGAAGGGAGTCAACCTCAAATGTTACGATGCTTCTTTTTTCAAGAGTGCCATAGAATTAAATATTATAGGACTACCATATAAATGGTTTATCTGTGAACAGGTACATCTAAAATCTGATGTCCATTTCAAATTCAGAATTACTTTATTGATCCCAAAGGGAAAGTAAATTTTATTGTAAACACATATTAATTCAAATTCTTCAAAGAGTAGTTGGAGGATGATGATAGCTATTGGCAGATAAGATCTCCTGTAGCAGTCTGTTTTACAACAAATTTGAAGAAGCCTCTGACCAAGGAAATTATTCCTCTCTTTACTCAGAGTCCCTTAAATAAAATCCAACGCAACTTATTGCAGTAACAAGAACAAAGAGCCAAAAACATACAGTGGGATCTAAAATGGTTGATTAAGAAATCTAGACTGAGGGATGTAAATTAACAGAATACTCAGGCAATACCACATTCAATCTAAAGTCACTTTTTCAGTAGTATTAATCAAAAAAGTGAACTGTTTGTTCTTCACTTTGTTGAAGGAACAGGTATATTCAATTTTTTATATGTGGGCACAGTACACTATTCCATTAAAATTCAATCACTAATTGGAATAATAAGGAACTGCAATTTAAATACTAAAAACTACATTTCAATTACATGATTGAAAACTGTGGAAACGCATTTCATTTCCCATTTTCTGACAAATCACTCATGGTGGATTCAAAAACGAGTGCCCTCCTTTTTCCAAATCCGAATCTCCTCCTGTGCTCAACAGTTTCTGGGTCAAAATGGCCGTGGAGAAGCGCCTGGCGTTCGCTATTGTGCAATTTCTACGAGACCAAACTCATCGCAGTGCTTTAAATTCTGATGAGCAAGAGAGCCTGGAGGGTAAGTCAGCTCACCCAAATATTCTGTACACCTGTATAGAGAATCCACTACAAAGAATTCATGCCCCTTAGACTTCTTTTTCTATTTATTTGGGTTTTAAATTTTAAGGTTTACCACAGACTCTTGACTGGATTTTTGTTTTGACTAAGTCACATTCTAAAACATGAATATGCCTTCATATGAACTCTTTCTCTATAGCCCTTGCAGCTCCAGAACACACAGTTTCTTGGCAGCCTTTTATGGGTTTTTATCCACAGTTCACCAGCTTCGTGGACCACTATGATGCTGCCACCACCATGCTTTCTTGTGTAGATTAAAAAAATTCTTGAAAGAAATTTACTCACACTGTTATAATTTACTTACTCTGAACTGTATGATCATTTCCTCTCTTCAGTTGCGATCCAGTGCTTGGAGACTACCTTCAAGATCGGCTCCAGTGACTGCCATCTCGCTGTATCCCAGCCACTCAGAGAGATATTCCTCAACGCCCTGCTCAAGGTGGGTGGTGACAACTACATCGGTGTAGCGTGGTGACATACCAAGGCACACGATGGAAGCAGCCGTTTAACACATTGTATGAGAAATGTTAACAGTTACCTGCTTTATTGCAAATATGTCATTTCAAATCGATGCTCTTCAAAGATCAGTCCCTGGAGTCTTGTAGCAAAGTGAAAGTTGAGGTGTCGTTTTCCTTTCATTGGAACTACCAGACAAAAAGAAATCCTCTCTAATAGTTTCATTTATGTTTATTAAATCTCATCGGTGACTTTTCTATGTCACAGAACGACAATCTCACCGTACCAGAGACGTCCCCGTCTCCTGAAGACATAGAACGGGCAGAGCAACTTAAAAATGAAGGTATGTTGTCAGCAGATGCAAATACATTGTTGCGTTTCCATGTTTTGTCAAGCTACAGACAAACATTTCACTGTGTTTCAATGGGATTTTAAATGATTTTCATGACTGGGGTGGTGCAGGCGACGCAGCATAGTGTCAGATAATATTGAATGAATAATAAAACAGAGAAGTTACATAAAGCTGTAGGAAAACAACTAAAATTGGGAGGAATTACAGAGGATCCAGCAGTGAGGGATTACTGATGGAGGGTGGAAATAAAAAGAGAACCAGAAGAGCTAATCACAGGTGAATGGATGCAGCTGGGGAAGGAAGCAGGTAAACTTACACAATGGGATAAACAGATGGCAAGAAATAAGGACGTTAACAATAAACAAATGATCAAAACAAAAGCATAAATGAGATCAGAAGTCCAAACATTAACGGAACAGTGCATGATTGTTTCCCTGTTCATTTCCCCTTGCAAAAATCAAGTAATAATAAAAACATAGATTAGCCTATCTCCAGCTAACGTTCCGGGCGAGAGGCGGGGTCACCCTGGACAGGTCGCCAGTCTGTCGCAGGGAGGTTTAGACTTTGAATGGGCTATTCTGACTCGTATGTTTCGATCTGAACCATTCCCACTGTAGCGTTGGATGTATTGTTGGGCTCATGCTGGGAGCTTACCCTCCGCCTCATTGTCAAGACTTTCACTCTGTATGTTACTCCATCCATCATGTCAGAAACTCTTAACCATTCTGAATATAAACAGATGGACATTGAATTAATTTCTTTACTGCAGCTTAAAAACATTTGCTTTAAAAAAAAAAAGGGGTTAGGATCTTTTTAAGTAAAAATCTGCACCAGAACTGTAGATTAGAATCCACAAGGGGACACGCTAAATTAAAAATGTCAAACCCTTCAGCTGCATTGGAGAGATCCGGCAGATCTGACCTGCTCAGAGTGACATTTTATTGGCACGGGTTGGATCCACTAGTAGCCTTAACGGAGAAGGTTCACTGAAAATCAATACAAAGTTGTTGTGAGTGGTTTCTACCCTGACAGGAGGATTACCGCTATGCAACTGTTTATTAATCACGAAGGATGCAAAATATTGTTTTGCATGTGTTTAAAAAGAGGCTCCAGTGGCTTTGGAACCCATACTTCTACATAATCAGGTTAAAAACATGTAAAGCATAAACATACCCAATATAGTGGTCTAACTCATTTTTTTTAGCAAAAGTGATTTATTTCTTTCAAAAATCATCTTTTTTTGCCAAGAAACAAAATCACTTGGCAAAAAATGACGTAGGTCATTATTTTGATAAGTGACGATAAGTTCAAATCATTTACAATTGTTCTCAAATTTTTTTAGGGAACAATCATATGAAGGAGGAAAACTACAGATGTGCAGTTGAATGCTACACAAAGGCCATAGATCTGGACCTAAGAAACGCTGTGTATTACTGCAACAGGTACTAAGGACATATAGTTTGTGTCCAATGCTGTGATTCAATAAAGGTCTAATTGTGGTTTTATAATTCCATGTTGTAAAGCCAGTGTACCGTCTTCAGGTGCTGATGCAGACTCTATAAGTGACCTCTGATTTATTTATGAATGTATTTTCTTTGTAGAGCTGCTGCTCACAGTAAACTGGGTAATTATACTGAGGCGACTGGAGACTGTGAAAGAGCCATTGGGATTGATCCAACCTACAGCAAAGCATATGGGAGGATGGGGTGAGTTTATGACTGTAAACTAACAATAAAGCATGCTGTGCTAATATCGGCATTCCTCGTAAAAGTTGTAAAAAATAAAAGCTTCCAATTGAAAACGTAAAAACTGTTTGGTGATATGAACACATTTAGTTGGTTACTTCAGTGGCTATTTTCCTGTGACTAATGGATGGATTGATATTTAAGATCAATACACATATCGTTCTCAAATTATTTCATCTGTTGTCTTACTCTTGTGAAAATGAAGTAGGCGAAATATATCTGTCACATTGAAGTTTTACATTAATCCCCAATTTCATGTTTTCCTGTGAAAAAAATACAGACAATGTAGGCATTCTGAAAAAATAAGGAAGAAAAGAAAGGATTAACTACATTCATTTAGGGAGGTTTTAATCGGACATTAGTAAGTGTAGCAATGGTTTAAAAAATGTAAAAGTTAGGGATCAGTACATAATACAACCCGGAATTTTTCACAACTTACAGCCTTTTTTTCTTGGATATTTAGTATAACTTCACATAATGCTACCCCAAAACCTTCCCAGAACTTTCTGAGTACTTACCTAGTAGTGCACTGAAACTTTCGCAGAACTTGCTGGTCACTTCTTGGGAAAGTACCTCTAAAATTCCATTAAAACTACCTGGCAGAATCCAGAAAGTAACTTATACGCTATGGGAAAGTATCTAGTATGTTCAATGAAAGTTCGAGCAAATAACTTGGAAAGTATCTGGCATGTTCCAGGAAAGTTCA
The DNA here is from genome assembly GCF_001443285.1 of Poecilia latipinna. NCBI lineage: Eukaryota > Metazoa > Chordata > Actinopteri > Cyprinodontiformes > Poeciliidae > Poecilia > Poecilia latipinna. The sequence goes on from NW_015114599.1 coordinate 117,416, forward strand.
AGGGAAGTACCTGGAAAATTCCAAAAAAGTACCCAATAAATTTAATGAAAGCACCTACTAAGTTCTACAACCTTTCTGGTAAATTCCATGAATTTGTTTGAAAGGCTTATGGAAAATAAGTTCTGGAAAGTACCGTAACAATTTAAGAAAGTATCATATAGGTTTCATGAAAGTACCTTGAAAGGCTCAGGACATTGCCCAGTAAGTTCCTCTTCTACCAAGGTTATCACAGTTTCTTTCTGGTGAGCTTTGGAAAGTTTTGAGAAGCTATATTTGATAAGTAGAAAGTTGTAGAAAGTTCCAGGACACAACCTCCTGGGATAGTTGCAGAATGTAAAACTACAAGCTGAATCATGCTGCCATCAACTACACTGATTAGTTTCTGACATTTTTCTGTCTGAGATTTCGCTGCTTCCACAGGAGATGTTTTAATTTTAGGGTGTTTTACACATTTTTTTTTTTTGCAGAGATGTCAAATTGTGGAGGTCCCTGTGTATATTGAATCTGATTTGTCTACCTTGTGTGTGGGTGCAGTTTGGCTTTAACTGCAATGAATAAGTATCCAGAGGCGATTTCATACTTCAAGAAAGCCCTGGTTCTAGACCCGGAGAATGACACATATAAATCCAACCTGAAGATCGCAGAGCAGAAGCATAAAGAAGCTTCTAGCCCAGTGAGTGAAAATGGGAATGTTTTATTTTAGTTAATTACCGATTACTTGATTGTTGTCAACTTAAACTGTTTTTTTTTTTGTTTTGTTTTTTTTTAAATTGCCAACACTGTTACAGATTGCTGCCGGATTGGGATTTGACATGGCAAGTTTAATCAACAACCCAGCCTTCATCAGCATGGTGAGACTCCTGGTAACTCTGTTGTACTTGAAAAAGTTTTGACAAAAAGCTTGTCGATATAGGCGGCCAGGATCCTCAACACTGGTTCCTATTAACCGTTAAAGTTATTGCGTTGTTAAAATGTCTTACCCTTGGCTCCTAGCATGTAAAAACTATGAGACGTGGGAGGGCCAGCCGGGTCAAGAACATTTCTACAAACCTGCCATAGTTTTACTGCGGCAACGACAAGACACATCTGAATCCAATAGCAGCCCGGCTGCATCCAGACCAAGGAATTACGAGCCCCGTTTCGTCATAAAACCGCCAATGCGATCGGCAGTAAATTGTTCCTCCTACAGTGTTTGTGTGCAACCCGATTGATTTCGGCTCCATTTCTGTTTACAGGCCGCGAGCGTCATGCAGAACCAACAAGTCCAGCAGCTGTGAGTGCAATGCAGATTTAACCATGTTTGGAATCGGCTCAAAAGCTTGAATGGAATCTGCAGTTTTAATCGGTTCTTTTTCTTTTTTTAATCGCACAACCTACTCACTGTCTCTGTGTGCTCAGCATGTCGGGAATGATGTCGAATGCAGTCAGAGGTCCTGCCGCAGGAGTGGGAGGACTGTCTGACATCTCCAGCTTGATTGAGGCGTAAGTAGAAGAGTGAAGACAGAAGATTTGCACAAGTTATGACTGTAATATACATTTTTGCTTCAGTTTATGGGGGTTGGGGAGCCATTTCCAGGATTCATTCCAGCTGCTGCTGGTATTGATCCATTTGTCTTTGGCAAGAAAGCAACTGAGCAATAACGCTGCTTCTAACTCTTCCATATAAAATGACATTGCCAAAGCTCTGCCTTCCATTTATGCAATACTTCATGTCTTTTGCGAAACATAGCTCTATTAGTTTTATGATTTAATTCATGTAAACCATACAACTAGCTTTTAACCTTTTACAACAATGTTATGGCCTTAACTTGTAAATTCCAAATTAGAGCTCAAATCAATTAATTCAATTAATTGAAATAATTGTCAAGTAATTTAATAGTCATTTAATTGTTAACTGGAGAATACGAACCACAAATAGGCAATTTGCTGAAAGCACAACACACTCAGAGTAGAAGTATTTTTTCAGTTACAGATTAATCGCATTAATCAGGATTAATGGAACGAAATAATCATTAACTAATTAATTTTTTTTTTTTAATTAATTGTTCACTGGAGTATACAGACTAAAATAAAAGGCCATTAGCTGAAAGAACAACATACTCAGAACAAAAGTATTATTTTAGTTGTGGAAACGATACTTTCCACAATTAACTGATTAATCACGATTAATCAGATTAAGTGATTATTCGAAATAGAAACTAATTTAATAAGCAACTGTTAACTGGAGGATAAAAGACTGAAAAAAGGCCATGAGACACTTGGAGCATAAGCAATTTTTTTAGCTGCAGATGCATCCTTTGCTACAAATGATAAAGTGTATATTATATGAATGCTATGTTACATCATTTCAAGGAAAAGGAAATACAGCAAGTATTTCTAATATTGTATAAACAGGGCTTAAGTCAAAATGAAATAAAAAATTTGCAGAATGTGCCAGATTTTTTAATTATTTTTAAATCTGATTAATTGTAATCAGTTACTAAAATAATCATTCATTGCAGCCCTACTCCAAATATCTTTGGGCATTTTCCTAAGAAAAATGCAGTTTATTTTAAATTGTATGTTCCTAACCTTTATGGATGTTAAACAATATAACAAGACTTCCTCTTTCTTGCCTTTTTTTTCTTCCCCCCGCCATCAGGGGCCAGCAGTTCGCCCAGCAAATCCAGCAGCAGAACCCAGAGCTCATCGAACAGCTAAGGAACCACATCCGGAGCCGTTCCTTCAGCGGCAGCGCTGAGGAGCACTCATGATTTATTTGGGTATTCTTCCACTTAAAAGCGAAACTCTCTTAGCAGCAGACCGTGCACTCATCCAGGTCTCATTTATACAGCCGTAACAGCTGAGTAATTTCATTGCAGACACTCTTTATTTGCCTCCGAAGAAGAGCAACCATATGGCGCGATAACAATCTCTACACCCATTTCTAGTCCCCGGCACAGCTGGAAAGAAGAGATGAGGATGGGGTCGAAGGCACTTTAACTGAGACTATAGGAGAGGAAAAACAACAACAACAAAAAACTGGAGACTGGACCATTAAAACAAAACATCCCACCAAACAAGACAACACCTGGTGATAAAACAGGAGCCTAGATGTCAGTCAGTCCACCAACAGACCGTGAAGTGAATATTATCTCCAGTCGGAGTCATCGTGTTGGATGTGGCGAAGTCACTGACTTCTTCATAAGTCAAGAATTCATCTCTCTATTCATAATACAGAAAGAGTGGAGGAGGAATGTACTTAAACCGCTTAGCAGGGAAAATTGCAGCTTTTTTCATAAATACTACATCAAGCTTTGGTTGTTTATAATGTTTAATATTATTTTTATAGTCAGAATCAACTTTTAACACCATACTCGCTTTGTTTGAATAACTATAATAAAAAAAAAACATTCAGCCTTTGAATATTATGGGACTCACGTTACTGCTATTTAATGCATACACATCATCATTAAGGCAACAATGTAATTGTATTAGCAGTGTTTGCAGCCTGTTCAGTTGGTGACCAACAACATATTCCTACTGTTCGTTTCTGCATGCTCTTAAATCTGGTATTTGAGATCAGAAGCTTTATTGAAACTAATGTATCACTAAGGCAGCACTTTGTTTTGTCTTAGGGGGAAAAATAAATAAATGTCTTAAAAGTAACCGCCTCATTTTTTCTTTTATAGGAAAATAACAAACGTGAGACATTTTAATCTTTTTGTAAGTTGGTATGGACATGCGTATGACTGTCTGACAATGTATGCTGATCTGACAGAACACCGGCCAACGCATCATTGGGGTATGAGAGTCAGCGCTGATGCCTACGAATGGCCATTATTATTATGTGTGCACACAAAGGTTCAAGGTTTTAAAAAAAATTTTAGATTTTTGTTTTGACATGATTTTTGTTTTGTTTTGATTGAATTCTACTCTTTTTGTTTGACATGATTTTTGTTTTGTTTTGATT
>NW_015114600.1:0-27915 GCF_001443285.1 Poecilia latipinna
GAAACCACATGTGGCAAAACAAACATGTTATATTTGGTGTAAGAACTAAATATTCTGCATTTCTTCACAGCAAGATGGAAAACTGCCGTTTGTTCCTGGAGATGAGGAGATGGTCCTGGGAGTATCTAAGCACGGGGTCAAAGTGGCGTCAGTAGACCAGTGTGTGAGTAGCTCAGCTACCATTTGGTTTTAAAAACAAAACACAGTTTAGTTTTCTCGCATGCAAAGGTAAAACATATTTATAAAGATTTTTTTTATCTTTTCTACAGCTAAAAAATAAAAACACTGCAGCTCAGTCTGTTCTGCTTGAATATGATTGGATTAACCAATTAATAATCAGATAATAAAAGGTGCATAATGGGAGATTTCCTTCAGAGAATCTGAACCAGGTGAAGCTGAAATGCCACTTGAGGGATTCTGTGTAGATCACATTTGCAGACAGAAGGTTTTCCATCTCAAATGCAAAATGTACATAAATACATGCATATGTGTGTATATTTTGTAATTTTAGATTTTATTACTGCTGTGAGTGTTTCAGGAATTGGCATGTTTTTCAGTCTGTAAACACTTATCGATTAATCAAATACTAAAAGACTTGATGATCAACCAACTGATTCGCTAAATGAGCTGATGATTAATTGAACAATTAATCATAAATACTCTAATTTAGCTGACAATTAACCAGTTAACAAGATTGTTAGCTGACGATTAGTTGATCAATCATTTAATCACGACTAATCAATAAGTAAATTACCCGATGGTTAGATAACTAATCAGTCACGAATCCCTTCATGCACTCGGTGGGTTTGTCGTGTCCTCTGGGCAGGACGTGCTGCATCGACACCCTCTCTACCTGATCGTTCGCATGCTGTGCTACGACGACGGCCTGGGCGCCGGGAAGAACCTGCTGGCTCTGAAGACCACTGACACGAAGCAGCAGCAGTGCAGCATCTGGGTGTACCAGTGCAGCAGCTCGGTAAGTGCTTTTAAATATTAATGCACCTGCTGGGGTTCGTTTTCATCGTCAACTGATCTGTCTGTGTCTGAACAGGAGCAAGCTCAGAACATCTGCAAGGTGCTGTCGGCCTCTTTCGACTGCGCCCTGTCGTCAAACAAACCCTGACGCTGCTCTGCTTTTACGCCCATCAGCCGCCGGCGTAGCATTAGCTTACCCAGGATGCACCTGCTTTGTAGCAGAAGGTATCCAGGGTGCTGCGTCTGGTCACCTTTCAGTGTTTTAAATATTTAACCAACCCGTGGTTGACGGATTTACTGTGAGTGTTTTATTTACCCCCTCATTGAATGTATTTCTGTTTACTTTTGTATTTTCAAACTAAACACCAAAAAGCAGAGCATTTCTAAAAAGTGATTTAATATAAATTGAAATGCTAAATGGTACAAAATGCTCCAGCCCGTTTGCAGTAGATGGGAAACATTAATCGGCACCAAAACAACAGGGTACAAGTTCAAAGGTTGCTCCTCTCTGAGGAAACGATCATCATGTTGTTTTCCTCATGACAGTATTGGTACAGTCAGTTTTTAAAACCTCTGTTTTTAGATTTTTAGTTTAATTGGTAAAAACATTTGGTACCAAATCCTTGTTTTGAATTGATTTATTACAGTGATTATGTCTGCAGATATTCTGTTTTATGTGCATGTTGCGGGACTTCTGTTTACAGTTGTGGACTTCATGTTGTACGATAAGTTTTCTGTTTCACTTTGTTCAAAATGTGAGGAAAAAAAAAATAAATGACTTGATGTGGTGCTTTTTATGTGGGATTTTGAGTGATTTTTAATTTTTAAAACCAACTAAATTCAGTCAAGTTGGATGGAAAGCATCCAGCTTCAGTTAGATTTAGGTCCTTTCTTTGACTAGGCCAACCCTACACAGTAATATACTGCAGGAAGGTGAACCATTACCTCAGCCTTAAGTTATTCACATTGTAAAACCGGTTTTCTTTATTTGTACTGCTCAGATTCTCCATACAAATAAACCAAAAGCAACCCCACAGAATGATGCTGCTACTACCACGTTTTCCTGTGGAGTGGGTGTGTTAGCTGTGTTAAACTTAAAGCACTAATCAAACAACGCTAATGCTAAAGCAGTAGTTCCGCTAGTACGCTATGCCAATATGGTATTTATGCTAACTTGAAAACACTAATCAAACAGTTTGGCTAACAATAAAGTGATACACAAACATGAGTAGCAGAAGCTAATGCTGAAGCGCTAATCCAACATATTAGTGCTGCTAATGCACTACATTTTATATTTGAAAGTTTGTTTGTTCATGTGTTTTTCTGTACATTTAATTCATTTGTTGTATATTTGCCACTCGCTGTTTCTTAAAAAAAATTAAACAACAAGGGGAGGAAACAGACCTGCGAAAACAGTCTTCACTCACTTCAAAAGGCAGCATAAATATAAACATCTGGCCAACTGTGGAATTAACAGTCGAAAACCAAAACTTCAGAGATGATGGACTTTATTCAACTGAACGTTTACAAAGCAGGCAAGTAAGTTGGCTGGTTTGTAAACCAGAAAAGTAATTTATGAGAAGCTAAAAGTTAGCAAAAATGCTAAGTGAAAAATTAGCTCCCCTACAGAATAATCGTGTTTACGCCGAGGTTAATTTTCTAATGAGGTGACATTTGAAGGGAATTGGTTGCATCAGATTTTATTCAGGGCCATCAGAGTGAAGGAATAACACTTTTCAGATGTTTAAAACTATGTAATATTGCCCTTTCACTTAATTACTCACCGCTATGTGTTGGTATAATCCAAATAAAACGTGATTGTAATGGGCCAAAGTTCTGGGGTTGTAAATACTTAAGCAAATCATTCCAGATACATTTATTGGGGTTTTGATTGGGTTCATATTTTTTTCAACTCTGTCTGGATTTGTCCGTTCGTATTTTGGGAGAAGGTGATGTGTGCATTTTTAAATTCTCACCAGTAGAGGGAGCCCTTAGTGCATTATTTTAAAGCTTTGAAAACGTGTTTTTGTTTTTCTTTTTGCCTGCTTGGTGGGGAAAAAACTGGTTGCTGTTGGACAGTAAATGAGTCAATTAAAAACTCCAAACAATCACACAAAGCCTTATGACATTATTCCATAATTTATTTTTCCAGTTGAACTTTTCCCATTTCCTTGCACGTTAGGAGTCAGGTTAGTGGTGATCAGACAGTTTGTCTCATGGCGGAAGTCGCTGGAAGACATTAACCGCTCTGACCTCTTAAATACTCAAACAAAACCCAAATCTATTTACATAAATAGGTCATTACATCTTGTTTCCAGTGAGTTCTTACATTGAACGAAGAGACAGATCCTCTTCTTGTCATTCACAAATCCATGGAAGGCTCTGATTTCAGGTTAAATGCTTAAATATCAACAATATGAACAATAAGTTGCTCTGCAACTACGATGACGTTAAGTACACTATTCTTAAAAGCATCTACATCTCATGAGCCCAAACAGTGAGGACCTTCCTGGGTGGTTGTGTTGAGGGTCTCAGGCTTGATGCCGACTAAAGAAAGCAGCCTGTTACTAAAGACAACCGTTCTCCCACTTTACTTCACATTCCAACAGTTTTAAATCTCTTCTTGTAACATGCAGCTTATTATGCACAGACAACTCATCACCTCCAACACAAACGTCTCATTCTTTTCATATGAAATGAGAACCAAAGACCTTCATCATTTATCAAGAACGCAACAACCAGCTTGTTTAGAAGTTGCTGTGTGACCTAAAGGAATGGGGCGGTTACCGGCGGAGACCTGGTTTGGGTGGATAAAGGTACAGACCTGGTTTGGGTGGATAAAGGTACAGACCTGGTTTGGGTGGATACTATCTGAGCTTGTAGCCCGTCAATATAATAACCTAACAGTGGCTGTTGGCAATATAAGCAACACAGCTGTCCTCCCAGGCTGCCATTCCACCAGTGGGTAACATAAGCAAACAAACAAAACGTTTGTCAACTGAAACCAGAATGAGTTTTCTATTGCTTCCCCCGCTTGTTTTTGCAGTTAAAACACCGTCCAGCCAGCTATAGATGGCGGTGTTGGCATGTGATATCTGAAAGATTCTGTTTCACACTTATAATGAACAGATATTATAACTAATAATTATTTTCTGTTTAAATAAAAGCTGCTTGACCATTCTGATACATTTCTATTTGACTATGAGTCACATACCCAAGCCGATGGTAGACCACTACATGAAACTAAAACAGGTGTGTGTGTGTGTGTGTGTGTGTGAGAGATGCATTAGCATAAATTCATCACAAAAGTCAGGAAGTGTTTTTCTTCCAGCTGCGGAGGGAAGGAGGAGGAGCAGCTCTGCTGGCTTGGAGAATACTGAGGTTAATTTAGCACCATTAGGAAAAATCCTCCACACAGGAGCGTCACTAAAGATCTACAAACACTGCATCTACATGCACAGGTATGGAATGTAAGCATGTTGTCTAAGTTCACATTTAGAGGTGTTAAAATCGATTTTCCTGCACACTGCGGCTCTAGAGATGAAATAAACACTGTTCATGTGACCTTCATTTTGTTAAAACATGGTTTGTGACAGAAAGAGTTTGTTTATTGCCAAAGATTGTTCAGTGAAAACATTGATTTCTTTAGATTCTGAGTGAGGAGCTGAACCTCATGGGTCCTCAGACGGATGGCTGGCGACCAACGCAGCATCTCGTGACGCCTCCAGAGGACCCGAGCGGTCCGTCAGTCGGTGATGAAGAGGACGAAGGTGACGGGGAAGGCGCCTCTTCTCATTGGATCTCCTTCTATGTGGCCCAGCTGTGCAGAAGAAAGACAGAAAGGTTAGAAAAGAACTGAAAACCAAATGGAGGAAAAAATAAACAGCTCTTACTGAATTAGATCATCTAAAAAACACACAATTATTTCTGAAGATGTAAAAAACGCTAAATAAATAGTGTTTTTATTGCAGCACCATTATTTCACACAGAAAATTTAGAAAAATCTAAATTTTAAGGAATAATTACCAACAAAGTGATTAGTCCCCTGACAATATATAGCTATTGTATCTCTGGGGTATAAATATGACGTGACACAGTCTGTGTGCTACTAGCCAGTAGAGGAAGCTAATCTTCAAAGATCAACAGCAGCAAAGTGTGACATCTTGTGGTCTCCATAGAAACCATTAGATGCCAAAGGAAGCCATTTGGTTAGGAAGCATGAAAGGTCAAAGTTTTTCCATCCTACAGTCACAGAAGTAAGCAGAGTTTGCTCACCTTTACTGGGGCTTTAATGGTCCCTGTTCAACACAGCAGGTCTTGATGCTTAAACACAATTTCTTGCTGATAACCTATTTTTTATCTGCATGGTTGTTTTTTCTACTACGGTAATTAAATGGAACCGCAATTAGACTTCTGTGTGAACAGTTTAAAGCAGCGCTCCGTTTATGGCAGTAAAGATGGCCAATGCTGACCATGGATGGGTTATAAAGTTGTTCAGAGTGACAGCTTAGTTTCCAGCTCAGAACCAGACGAAGGAAGCTGATAAAACGAAAGAACAGCTTACAACAACGGCCTTTAGTGCAACACTGACTGCAGCTTCTGGAGAGAAGTCTGTTTGGATGTGATGCTCTTGATTGACACAGATTTATTTTATAATTATAATTTTTTTAGTTATTGCTTACATCCAGATTTACTGCGTTGGATAAAATGCGTCATGACCATCAGACTGCAGACGCTTTTAAAACAATGCGATGTGATTCAAGTCCACATGTGGAAGTGGCACAAATCAGATCTCATTAGGGTGAAAAGTTTGGAATTGGGCAGTGAAAAAGTCTGGCGCATATCCTGTGCTGTGTGAACGTAGACTAAATGGATATGGATATGGCGTGGGATCTGTCACAAACCTGTTGAATTATCAGGACATTTTAAATAAAAATCTCCTGGACTTGGCCTGTAAACTAAAACTGGGACATCATTGGGTCATTAAATAGAAATAAATTAAATATTAAATGTATGCAAATTATATTATTAGGATCCAAAACGTGGCCAAATCAAGTCATAAATATCTCAAACACAAAATCAACCACTTTAGACCCCAGATCCTCTGCAGCCTCAATGCTGCCCTGCTAGCAAAAGAAGGTTATTAACAGCAGTAATAAACGCCTTTGGCTAAGTGGCTCATTTAATTAAAGCTGATATTTCTCAGTGTGATGTTATGGTGTTGCAATAAAAGATACATTAATGTTAAGCCTTTTCACAGATCTTTCCCAGACCAGCCATCAAATGTGGCTGGACGTTAGATCCCTGCTGAACACACACACAAGCACACGACTGGTTGGTTTTAATGAATAACCATTTTCACTCAGATGATCCAACACTAATTAATTTAAAACCAAATCATCTGACTAAGTTGTGATAAATGGCTAAACATACTGGAAGGAAAAAAGATGAGATGACATCCAAAAGTATATAATAAAACAAAGTAATTTGTCATTTTTATTTATTTTTTAGGCTTTTCTAATTCAATTCTGTGAGACTTTTGGACAGAAAACAAAAGCACCCATCAACACTACCTGCTTTAACAATTGGTTTCCTCTGGTTTTTGTTGTTTTACTTCTATAAACCTTTTGGAAATCAGATCATTTTCTACTTCCAACTACAAGTAAAAGTTTTCTTCATGACTACCCAAGGAGCTTTTAAATTCAAACCTTTCCAAACGTATTCACATTACATGTTACATTACAACCACATTTTTATTGAGATTTTCTGGGCAAGAGAAACACAAATTAGTGAAGTGGAAGAAGCAGATAGATGGTTTTCAGTGACTGACTCACTGCAAGTAAAGCATAAATACAATGGTAACATTTTTACTTGAGGAAAAGAAATTTCCTGTGTGGCCATGTTTCCAGAAGGTCAAATAACACTGTAAAACACACCATCCCTGATAGTAAACGGTGGTGGCTGCATCATGGAGAGGGAAATGGTTTCCTTCAGATTAGTGAGAGAGGAAGGGAAGACGGATGGAGCTAATACAGAACAAACCTGGAAGAAAACCTGTTGAATGCTGCAAAAAAACTGTATCCAGAGTTACAATTAATGGTTTAGATCAGACGTCTTCAATGTCAACTGCTAAAAAAAACAAACTATTTCTGACAAGACTAAATGTGTTGCATGAGTGTGAATACTTTTGTAAGGCACAGCAGATCATCTCCTCTAATTAACCACATCCTAATCAACTAAAACCAGGATTTTCTGAAGCAGAACTGAGTCGAGGTGAACATCTAAACGGCACACAGGTCAACCACAGTCTAATCACATCAAATGTCCAACTACTGAGATTCCCTCTTTCATATTACCTGGGATGGTAAAGAAGAAAGTAAGTCATTTTAAACGTTGTCTAGACCTGAAAATAAAAAGCTGGGACATGTTCTGCTCCGGTAATGTTCACAAATAAAAGCAACAAGTCAGGAAACAAATCTGATTACTGAACAATGCAGTAATCTGATAGTAAGTGATATTGATGCAAAGTCTGCCTCCATATCACCATCAATACCTTCAAAGCAAAAGCAGCACAAACATAGTGGAGTTGATTGACACTGATTTGGTGAGGAGCTGGTTAATATCTTTAAAATGACAGCGGCACAAATGAAAATGCTGCACAAACGTTTGACACCAATTATGTTAAATTTGAAGAAGGTGGGTGAGGAAAACTTCCCCCAGACAACCTTCGTGTTAATCAACTCAACATTAGTGCAGCAAAAAATTTAGTTTGAGCTGGTATCATTTAAAGATATTAAAAAAAGTTTCCAAAGGTCCCCCCCCCCCCAAATCTACAAAATCAAACAAATTTGGTGTCAATAAACTCAGCTACATTTACATGCAGCAACAATTTGTGCTGCTTTTGCTTCGAATATATTGATGATGACCTCTGGAAACATTTATTAATATCTTTGAACTGATATTAGCACAAACCAGCACAAGCATTTGACACAAATTTTGTTATTCTAAATAAAGGGAAACTGATTAAATAGAAACATCTTCACACATGGCTCAGATGAAAACAGACTTCCATACGGCCACATCTGCGTGGCTCAGATGAAAACAGGCTGCAGCTGGACCCCGCTAACAGAGGAATCAGCATCAGTGGGTGGAAAAAGAGGACAAGGTTGGGAAAGTGTGTGGGTGGTGTTGGCTGGGATGAGGTCAGCTTTCTGATTTCGGCCAACATGGCTCCAAAGAGGTCCGAGAGAGTCACACGGACTGACCACGCTTTGTGATTTCATGGGAACAGTTTTAAACGATACTAACCCACCACTCCTGGTCCTCCTCTCCATCCACCACGATCACCTCGCCCTCGGAAAACGTCAGCTCGTCTGGGTTGTCAGCTATGCAGTTGTAGATGGCCTTTACCCGCTTTGGTCTCTGCTTCTGAGGGAACTAGAACAAAAACAGGCAAAAGTTTGATTTGAGTCTTAGGCCCAATTTCCTAGTGTTACCCAAACTTTTCTCTTGGCGATTTAATTCAGGAAGGGGTTAAAATATTGAACCATCATCAGGTAAACATTTACTAATCCTGCAGCGAATTATTCATGTGCAATACATCAAAAGGTGTACATGTTACTGATTAAAATAAAAGTAACATAAGAGGAAAATATCCAAACCAGGGATGCAACTAAATTATTTTAGTAATCAATTATTTTGACAGTTGAAGAAAAATATTGTCACATTCTGCAGCTTGTTAACTTAATGATTTATAGCTTTTTATACAATATTGGACATACATTAAAAGATGCAAATAAATAATTCACCTCATTTTATGAATAATAAAATAAACATTTTTATTTGTTTTAAAAAGGAATTGAAGCTAGTGAGTATGAAAAAGTATTAAAAAAACTGAACCTTCCTAAGTAATCGGCAGAAAAATCATTATTTATTAACTTTCCTGTCTTTGCAGCTAAAAAAAAAAACATTTTCCACTATTTGTTTTTACAGTTTAAGATAATCTTTGACTTGGTTCAACCTGTACAATAACAGCTGCAAACCCTGAGAATAAGTGGCTAGAGAACAAACTGTAAATGTGTTAATTATCCATGCTAATTGTTGCTGACGGGATATTTAGGGAGATTTTTATCAGTTTGGTTGTTATGTCTAACAATAAGAGGAGCATATCCAAACAGATGTTCCATGTTTGCATGTTCTAGAAACTAGGCTTAAAACGGCTTCTTTATTCAAAGTGAGAGAGGAGAGTCTTAGTCAAAGCCCACATGTGGACTACAGGAAGCAGATTTAATGGACAGGAAGTCAATATAAACTCTGGAACAACAAGAAGAAAGATTACAGAACACAAATAAAGAAAAGAAATGAAAATATAATGACGCTGTGGAACAAAACAAACAACTGACCAAAATACAACTTGGATGAATATGAAGACAAATGAAAGACTTACTGGAAATGCTTTCCTTGATGCGGGGGCCGGAGGCACCGAGTTCTGGGGGCATCCTGGCACTTCCTTAGCTGGAACAGGAAACAGGAAACTACATCACACAAACAGCAAAACTTTCCATGCTTTCAAAGGGAAGGTGGAAAAAACTCCAGCAGATGGACAGTATGACATGCTACCTTCTGTTATATGGATGCCTTCCTGTTTATTTACTCACCTGCTCGTTCTACAGATTCACTTTGATTCAGGAATCCTCGGCTGAAGCTTTTATCATTGCTGAAAGTAAAATAAATATTCAGTTTACCATTGAAGATACCAGCAGCACTGCTGCACATTTATTACATTAATGTTAGAGCCGTGATGTTTACATGACTCCACCTTTTCTTTTTGTTCTTACCCAGCAGGGGATTTGGGTGGCACTGACCGGGTCCCCAGTGGACCCTGACCTGACTTGGACTGGATGCTCATAGCTTCCATCTTGGCTACGGGGGCAGGACCCAGACCTACAACACACATCGGAACAAGATTTTAGAATAATAAACCTCTCAACAATGGACTCTTTTTTAAGATAATGGAAACCAGTGAATGTATGACTGAAATGCAGCAGTGAAGGTAGAGATCAGACTGAACTTCATGAGGAAGCTTGGATACTTCAGGAGATGATGGTGCAAAGAGGGATTTTTACATAAAATCATCAATGATAATAAAGAAACTGAAACAAATATCTTATTTTGAAAATGCTAACATTACCCCATGCTTCCACTTGTGAGCAACACCTATTATCTAGCTTTTAAGATATGTTGGCTAACAGGAAGCTATATGCTATTAACAAGACACTGACATTAGCTAATATGCTTCCATGAGCATATCATCTATTGAAAGCAAACATGACCTTCTAGCTAAATTTAGCAAATGTACTAGCATTTTCTAAATGCAAGTAGTATTAGCCAACACCATCTGCCATGCTAACAAAATCCAAGTGACTGTCATTAGCTTAAATGATAAAACCATCATCTTCGCTAAAGACGGAATAGCTGAAAATGCTACTTTTAGCATCTTTGTTAACATTAGCCAATATTATGTGCTTTGCTAACAGGATCTCACATTATACAGTAGAATTTAAGTAGCCTCTTACCAAATACCTTCTTATTCTTCAGTAATTTCTTAGATGGTTACTTTTTACTTTCACTTGAGTAAAAACATGTTGATGTAGTGCTAATCTTAGTTGTGTTGGTTTTTCAGCCACGGCTAATGACAAGACATTTCAGATTAGAACATTGCATCAAACAAACAAAAAAAGATTTTAATACAAAAATGTTTTTTGTTTATGAAAAATAACACCTATTTAAAGGTTTTTTTTTTTCAAAAGGTACTTGAATATCACTGTATTTTTCTAAAATGCAATAACAGTTATGCTAACATTAGCATTTCAGAATTTAAATGGAACCGTTTAACCAATTACAAAATTAATTTACAAAACTGAGATGGCGGGATAGTATAAAAAAAGTTAAACAGATGTAATGAGATGTAACTCCAAGCGAGAACAGCTACCAATGGCTGTCATTTCTCAGGAATTTTTTATATGTCAGTAATCTTATTAAGTCATTTTTAACATCTTCAATCATTGCCTGGCTTGAACGTATCACAGACAAGGTTTCTATACATTTTGCTTGGTAAAAGTACTCTGTAAAATAACAGGGCAAGTATATGTGATCTAATTTCTTTAAATGATGTTTGTTAACTTGTAATGTTTTTGTATTGAGTCGAGTACGTTGTGTTACAAATTGACTTTTCCAAATTGGACAACAAATGATGATAATTTGGTCTCATCGCTTGGGTTCATACCTCCAGTAGAAGTGAGCCTCATTGGGGGAACAGGAGGGTGCATGTTGGGAGGGTCTGAGGACGACCGCTGCCGGCCGACCAGGTCTATAGAACCGGGTTTCCAGGTGCTGGAGGTGGCAGACTGACCGATCTCTCTCACAGAGGAGAACTGGGCTGAAAGAGATGGGAATGGAGGAACTTCATGCTTATCTGGACTTATCTGATTTCATTTATTCTCACAAATTACATCTAGATATTTCTGGCCCTTCCCGGTCCTGAGTTTCTGTCAACACGAGGTCTTACCCAGGTTCCTTGGGGGCAGCGGTGGAGCAGAGGTGGAGGCCGACTGAGAGGAGCCGGTGTTGAGGATGGTGCCGTAAGTCTCGTTGTTCACTAGGCTGGGCATAAAGAGGCGGTGCTTGTCCTTGCTCAGGCCCGCTCCATCCCGGCCGGCGGGCCCCAGACCGGACTGCAGGTGGGAGTTACTGCTGGGGGCGTAACAGCTGACGGGACGGTCGTCTCTCCGATGGGGGCTCGGCTGGAAGAGGTTAAAAGGAAGGATTTATTCTCAGATGTTCCAGCAAGAAACTAATTTCCACAGCTTCTCACAATTTAAAACTCAAAAAAAATCTTAATTGTAGGATTAGATTCTAATTTTGAAATACAAAATAATTTTAAAGTGTAACTAACCTCCTTGTGAAAACACAGCCCTTCCCCCAACAAATGTTGAAACATTTCATCAGTGGGTGGAGCCAAATTACTGGGGGCGTGGCTAAGTGTGAACAGGTGCGGACAGGAAGAGGGAACGCAATGTTCCCAACTTAACTTTGTCGCTATATTTAGCAATTTTTATTTTTCAATAAAACACAACCAGCAACAAATCTAACAACTTTTCTGGTAAAAATGGGGCACAAGTCAGAGTGAGATGATTGTAAACCATCTATGTGACGCTGACATCAACCAAACTATATCGGTGGAACCAACAGGAAAATTCAACTGCAGTAGCCACTGCTCAACCTAAAGAGGGCAGCACTGAGATGGTTTTAGATAAATTATTGCAAAATTGAGTAAATTTACACAAAAATCTCACAATCTGTACAGTTTTTTCACTGTAAATTTGCCCTTGAGGATTAATTTATGAGTTTATCTGCAAAGAAAGTTGATTTTGGTTAAGTTACTGTTAAAATTTCAAAGTCATAACTCGTATAGATTTAATGTTATAACTCTGATATTTCGTTATTTTGAAATACAAACACAAGATATTTAAAATCAACGACGTAATTTCAACATAAAGTAACAATTTTAGGATTCAATGTAATCATTTAGATTCATGATGTCCATTTCTAAATCAACAGTGGTAATCCTGACATTTTGTAATGTTTTTCTCACCTTTTCATCCAGATCCTCATCGCTCTCATCCAGGTCCTCGTGCTTCAGGCGCCACTCGTACTCAACGTGGACGTGAGCGTTGAATTTTCCTGCCAGAGCTTGATTGAGCTGTAAACACACACACAGCTTACTGACAGCTCCTGAGGCATGATGGAGACTCTGGCAGGTTTTAATACTCACCAGCTCCTCACACTGAGCATGTTTGAGCCTCCGGGCGATATCCAGTGGCGTCTCGCCGGCTTCGTTCGCTGAAAGTGGAAATAAAAACAGTAGTGGCGTGTTATTGCCCTCTAATTCCCGCTGCAGACGAGGACAAACATGCTGCCCATTTTCTCTCCTATGTAATTAAGCCGTTTCCCACACTGAGCAGCTTCTCTGAATCTGTTATCTGGCTGTTTTGTTGTTTTCAGAGCACAAACATGAGTGTTGAGGGAAAAGGCCAGCATGGTTTGTTCTCTGTGTGGGAACCTGATTATGAGGAAACGACTTCTGAATAAATTCAACATGCTGAACTTACCAATGTCTATGGAGGCTTTTCCTCTCAGCAGCAGCTTCAGACATTCGCTGTTGTCGGTCAGGCAGCAGTAGTGCAGCGCTGTGCTGCCTTTGGCCGTCTGCTTGTCCAGATTCAAACTGAACAGGAAAAAAATAAACACTTTACTCTGGATGATTTAAGAGCCTAGAAAAAGACATTTTTGTTGCATTAAAACAGTGGGGTCACAGATTTGGGCCAAATCTGGCAAAATTAAACTACTTGTGGGCCAAATATTGATTAAATTTAAAATGAAAACATGAGTTTAATGTGAATTTTCTGTCTTGTTTAATAAACTACCTGCTCAATAAACAAAAGTTTTTTGTTTTTTTTATGAAATCTGTGAATCCTTACACAACTAAAACATAAGACAGACTTTGGACTGTAGTCTTATTAAAAAAAAGTGTAAATGTGTTGTTTTCAGTTGTTTTCTATTTTGTTAACAAAATTTTAACGGGGTGTCCAATCAAAATCATTTCAAGGGCTGCAAATGGCCCCGGAGCCATACTTTGGACTCCCCTACTTTAGACCCACAAACTGGAGAAGTTTGTGTGTCTGAGGTAAACTAAAGTGGAGACAGAAAATCTGTAAAAATATTTATTCATCTCCTCTTCCTTCTCCTAGTGCTAACTAGAAACAACCAATCAGAGACAGGAGGCGGGTCTTAGCGCTGTCAATCACAATCTGCTATTCTGTATTTAGCAAAGCCTGTCATGAATGCTAAAGCTTGTTAGCGTAGCCACTAATGGCGCCAGATAAACGGTTTTCGTGCAACAGTAAGTCGTTTTTCCACCATTAGCACATTTAGCAGCGAATACATGAGAATGACCAACATCGTCAAGTCCCGCCTCCTGATTCTGATTGGTTGTTTTTGGTGCATTTTTTCAGGCAGTGATAGCAGCTCAGGGAGGAGATGAAGGAGATCGATCGTTTCACAGATTATCTGTCTCAAACAGTCACATATATAAAAAAAACATTTTTTATCAAAGTTACATCCTGCAGCTTTAATGAGCCGTAGTCGTCTTCGCTCCGTTTACCTGTTCTGAGTGAGAAAGTCGACGATGTGAAGAGACGTTCTGTCTACCAGCCTGACGGCCAGATGAAGCGCCGTCTCTCCCTGTTCCTGAAGAGAAACCGCCATTTTAGAAATATGGAGGACAAGCGGAGGAAAAGCCGAAGAGCTTTGTTCTGTTACATGTCCGTTGGCGAGCGGTATCGGTTCCATGAGATCCAGCCCCTCGGCGTAGACCTGGATGAGGGAGAAGATGTCCCGCGCCTTCACCGCCTCGCACAGTGTGTGGAGCCGCGCCGCCGCGTCGGCGCCCCTCTTCCTGGCAAAGCGCTTCTCGATGTATTTGGACGTGATGAAGTCTTTCCTCGTCTGCCTGGTGAAGGGAAGCAGAGACGTAATTACTCAATGAAAACGAGGTTCACCTCCCCTAAGAATTCACATTTTGTCACAAACTGTGAGAGACGAATATAAAGTTGAGTATAATAACAGATCAGTATCTTAAAAAAACGGATTTTCATTAAGCTGCGGTATGCATTTGTTCACACCTGCTTTTGTTTGTTTATTTGTTAGTAGATCATAAACCAATCCGAAAAAGACGCTCGTTTGTGCCAGTATCTATGCATCGTCATTCCTACGAATAAATGAGAACATTTTGGACTTTCCATACATTTTGTGTCTTGCATTGAGTGATTTCTCCCTCTGAAGAAAAATAGTATTGAGCATACACTCAGATGTGTGAGAGTAAAGCAGCTAAATTGGGATTAGGAATCCAACTTCCTAATCCAAAGGTTTCCCTGGGACCAACGGTTTCTCATCTTTGACCAGCTTTCATTATTTTTAATATTTCACAGTGAGGTTTTCTTCTTCCATAAAGGCCAAAGTGGTGAAGAGCAAAACTGATATTTTTCTTTTTTACAAGCTTTGCTGAGTGTCTGAGGTTTTTGCTGAAACATGTTTTTCATTCAGTGTGTAGAAAATACAGAAATTTCACTCAAGAGCAGAAATACTTAAAAATATTTTTTACCTTGACTCAAGTAAAACTACTCCTAAATGTAAATTTTTTCGAAAACGTCACTCTACAAAATGTAATTGAGTAAATGTAACTAGTTACTACCCAACTCTAAATATTAAGTGATGGTGCAAATTTGTAATTTAATCTTCGTCTTCCACAGAGCCAGTGGATCAGACTTACATGTCACTCGCTGGGTTCGGTTTCACCACGTTTTCAGCATTTAAGCAAGCTTCCATGATTTCATTAAAGCCTGCATTCCCCACGTTCTTGGCCAGCTGTGGAGAAAAACACACACAGATAAATTCAACCGAGTCGTTTTTCTGAACCGAGAGCAGCAGTGCGGCCAACACGCCCCTGTCCTGAGCGTTGACAGCGGAGCCAGCCGCGCCCGACTGTGGCGTCTTAAACAATCCCGACTGGAAGCGTTTAATCCCAGATGTCCCACAGGCTGTAAATCTCTGCACCAAACCGTGATTTGAAAAAAAGCCCAACTCAATCTCAGCTACCCTCATTTTGGGAGGAAGAATGAGGCTGAGGATGCTGCATCCTCTTATTGTTTCCACACAGACAGAGAAAAATCAATGACGCAGAACAAAGGAGAATATTTGTACCAAGAGCTCAGAGGTGCTGAGGACATCCAGAGTGAGGGACTGGATCCGAGAGTAGTGGACGCCGAGCTCCCTGTGGATCCCTGAACATTCAATACAGGTGAGGACGCCCAGGTTGGTGGACAGCCACGTCGGATCTGAGGAGCAAAAACAGATCATCCAAAAATAGACATGATTCCTGCAACTTCTGACAAAACTTTGATGTTTCCTCACATAAAGCTGTTAGCTTGGGAAGTGACGGACGTCAAGCAGCGCCTTCTGTTTTTACAACCCTTACATTACATTAAAATGCAAAAGTAGTCACATTCCTTCATTTGTTTACATTTATTCACATTCAACTACAAAATGGTGGATTCTGCTGATCTGTAGTGCAGCTAATTTTTCTGTTGGCACTTGAAAACATTTGGTGCTCTTCGCTGCTGCCCATCATGTTTCCCTCTACATATGCAGTGAAAACAAGCTTAGACAGAGAACTACACATTCATTCTGTGCTGATGACACTTTAGTTTTCATTTATTTATTATCACCTGGTTTCTCCTTGAGAAATGGCATTCATTAAATTTGACATGAATAAATAGCTGTTTGTTTTTATAGATGTATAACTGAGTATTGTTATAAATTAACATTAAATGTGGATCTGTCCAAAGCTGTTAATGTTTTCCAGAACTACGCGGCAGAGCCTCAGTGATGGGAGGGTTTCTGTGTTTGCGACTCACTGGGCGCTCCGCAGTCGCAGCACACGTCGTTCCCCGTCATCCTCTTCACTTCCCCCAGGATCGCCTTCGTCAGCTCCTGAACGATGTTGTTCTCGCCAACATGGTGGTCGCCTTTAAACGCCTGATTTAACGCCTCCTCCTTACTGTTCTGCAGAACCGAGATCCAGCTGGAGTGAGGAGATAAAACAATAAAGCAGATTTAGAGTTCAGTGGGAAAAAGAAGAAGGCGAGGAGAAGAGGGAGGAAAACGGTGGCTGGGTTTGAGATCGAAAGCGTTGGGAAAGACGGTAAGAAGGACGAAGTGAGAGAACTGGTACGTACATCTGACAGTCCTGTTCGTCCTCAGCTTGAAAATGATACGTTCGGTCATCTAGAACAAAAAGAGACATATTTAATTTAGTCAAATATTCCTGGTTTAGATACCAAGCAGCTACATCCATTCAGACGTAGCCACATGTCTTCATTTGTTTCACATCTTGACACATTACAACTAAACAGTGGTGGCCACATTTCCACTAAGGCGCTAATAGCACAGCTAATTTCACAGTTAGCGCTCTAGCGCAAACTGTAACTCAGTAGTTCAGCTCACGTGACGGAAAGCTCCGTCTTAGCTTTCCGTCACGTGAATCAGAAATCCTAAGTGTGAACTTTTGCTGCTGCTGAACTAAAACTAAACTCTTCACAGTGACAGTTGCGACCAAAGTCTGTGGGAAAAGCGCTGATAAGAGCTAAACTCAAGCCAAAAACCAAACAAAAAGCCACAGCTGTCAAAGCAAAGCCACAGATATGAAACCTACGTGAAATGAGGTCGAAGCTCCTCTTCTCCTCAGGGTTGTGCTTCACCTGGCAGGTCAGCAGGTTGAGTTTAGCCGGCGGCCTGTTAGCCTAGCAGAGACGAGCCGAGTGAGCGGGAATGTTTAATGGAATGCGGCCAAAGGAAACATCTGATAAGCTGCTGCGAGTCGGACGCCTGTGATGCGTCCAGACATGGGAACAGGCCTGAAATCTCCCTGGGTTGCTGGGAAACGAAACAGGCCTGCAGGTGGCGGGGTCAGAGGTCAGAACTGAACTTACTGTGCCGTGTGAGATGGTGAGGTATCCGTTTTTAGCCATGCATTTTCTCTTCTGCCAGACTTTTCTCAACCTGAACACAGAGGATTCAGGCATAAGCCAACAAAGCCAAACAGATTCATTATTAACCAAAAAGAGGCTAAAAAGTTAATTTAAATTCCCAGTTATACCTTAATAAACAGTTCAGCATTTCAATTTAAAATCCCTATAATTAACAGAATTTTTTTTCAAAACATCAAAGAAAGAAAACTATACTGAGCAGCCGGTTGGGGCTCCTTTTGCCTGGAAAGCTGTCAGTGCAGCGTGACGGGAACATGATCAGCCTGAGGTTCTGCTGTTGGTTCTGCTTATCATTTTTCTCTTTATAATAATAAATAATGTAAATAAACGTATAATAAACCAAACCCAGTGCTACTAGGGTCATTAAAGCAGGGCTCAGATCAGGCTGTATCACTACAACTTTTTCCTTCCACTTAACTTTCCACGGCTATGCTTGAATTTCATGATCTGAACAGCCATATTCTTAAAAAAAAAAAAAAAAAAACATTTCTGGGTTAAAAATAATTTATATTTGGTCCCATATGGATGAATTAATTATTAAAATGAAGAGAAGAAACGCGGAGCGACATGCAGATCGGCTCTCACCCGTCGCTCTTCTTGAACAGGAAGCCGCTGCGCTCGGTGCCGTGCTCCTTGTTGCCCTGCGGCTGGTGCAGGCTGTACGTCGCGCTCTGCCGCACCTGGGAATCCTGGGAAAACACAGCCGGCACAGACGACATGTCAGGGGGGGAGGAGAAATCTAAAAACGCATAAATTAAATCAAATTAAATCAGATAATTTTCTAGATGAACTTCCACTAACGCACGCCGATGAACTTTGAGTTAAAAAAAAAAAAAAAAAAAAAGGTTCATTTAATAAATTTTTTTTCTGTCAGATTAAGGAATAATTTTTGCTCTTTATTTACTTTCATACAGTTGCTAATATGTGTAACCATGGCAACGAGGGAGCAGCTGATGACACCTGATCTACCGGCCATAAATCCCAGAGGAGTTGAAAAAGACGCTTCCAGGAAGTTCAAACTGTTTCTTTCTCCCATTAGAGATTTAAAGAGGAGCAGCAAAAGTTAAGGAGGTGGAATAGCAGGGCTGGGTAAATAAATGATTATCGTTAAATGTCGTCTCTTTTCCTGAAAAGTGTTTGAAAGTCAGAAAGTTACAGCAACCTCAGCAATTTCTGATTTATTTTGGATGGCATGAGTTATAGCAACATTTAATTTCCTTTTTGGGTAATTTTTAAAATTTGAATTATGAATCGAAGCTGGAAGGTTTTTGGTCGGGATTCAAACCCACAACCTCCTCACTGTGCTCCGCAGATCCATCTGGGTGTGAAGTTAACAGACACAACGGCCTCTTCTGGATTCCCTCTCCTCCTCCAGCTTTTAGACAGATGCTCCCAGATTAATCAGGACCTAATTAAAGCCGTTTTTCCTGTAAAAGGGGAATATTCTCCATGCCAGCAGCTGCAACACATGGTGCAAACATGACAGATCCAGCAGCTGGAGGCCGATTGTTTTCAAGACGATTCAGAAAGCTTTCCGTCCAAATCTGATCCAGTCTAAAATCTATTCATGCATTCTGTTATAATTTCAAGTTTCCAGACAAAAGAAATAAAAAGAGAGGAGATAATCTGCATCAACAGATGGACACAAATGAGATTTTTCATATTCAATTGTAGCAACAACAACAACCACCACTAAATGGATGAAAAGAGAATATTTCTGTCAGAATGAGGTCATTTCCTTTATGATGGGTAAAGAACTGAAGTCTGACTCCATCTGCAGACACATAAAATTCCTGTAAGAAAAACAACAGTCTAACTTTGTCATGAAAAAATGAACCAACAGAAACTAAATACAGTTTTTAAAGTGTAAAAAAAAAGCACAAAACCAACAGAATAAAAATGCACCACTGGAGCCTTAAAGTAACAAACAGAGAAGGGAACAAATCCACTTACTCTCCTCGCCTTGTTTTATGAACCGTGACGGCAGCAGCAGGAGAGAGGAGACATTTTTAGAAAAAAGGACAAACTTTACGTTGTTTCACTTTAAAAATATGTCACATTTCTGCATGTAAGCATGTTAAGGTTATTAAACAACAATGAATGTCGCCACAGACAGAATCTGAAACAAAAAACGATTTCCACTTTTTAATGATTACCACAAACATCAATGTGTTTTTTGGGAGTAAATGTAAAACACCAACATGCAGTAGAGCATAAATTATTTTTTAATCAACCAAGATTTAATCAACCAAGCTGCAGGTTCTTTATTTCCACCAGGTGTGAAGAAACACAGGCTGAGAGTTTTCCTGGTTTTGGTCCTGTTGGACTGCACTACGCTCAGTTGGACATGAAATCAGAGTAAAACCCATTAAGGTTTGTGGTTGTAACCCGACTACTTGTTATGCGTCTCACCTCCTTCTGCTCCACCTGCAGAGCCGTTTTCAGGACGTCTCTCAGCTGAGTCAGCTGTTTCCTCTCCTCATCCTGCGCCTGCTTGATCTGACCCACAGAAACAAAAACTCACGTCAAACACAGAACAGAAAAAGCAGCAGTCATAAACAACACAATCAGTAACTCCATGTTGTCGCGTTTATGCGAGTTTATTGCTAATTTTCCTCAAAAACAGACAAAAACATTGGGTTCAAGTGATACCAACTCCCACCAGCAGGTGGCAGCATTTCTTGCTTCTACTGCATTCCTGAGTCAAGTTATCAAAGCAAAAATGGAGCCACTAAAGTTTGTTAAAGACAGAAATGTTTGTGTCCAGTCTGTCTGATTCTTGTCCGTTTTCCTCTAGACCAGATTAAATACGGAGGTAAACAGGAGGAAACTCACAGCAAACAGCTGCAAACACGAACGACACAAACTCCAAACACAAATGCAACAGAAAAATTCTGCAAGAAAGAGAAAGGCAAATAACAAAAACAACCGCTAATATGAAAAGCTGCAAACTCGACTCACCAACGGAAGTCCTCCAGGCCACTAGGGGGAGGAAGCATAACAAACCTTTATTTAAACTCCATTTTGTTCTTTTTTTGGTCGACTCCCCCTGGTGGTCTGGAGGACTTCCGTTTTGTGGAGCGAGTTTGCAGAGTTTCATACTTGCTGTTTTTACTAATTGCAGCGTTTCCCTCTCTGCTCTTATTTTCTGTGGTTACAACATTTATCGTTTGCATTTGCTTTGCTTGTTAAACCATTGTTTAAAACTGAAGCATGTAAATTTCACATATTTGTTTAAACTGTCATCATATCCTGACAGTTTAATATAAGACAGAAAAATATCAAGCTGCTCTGCCTTCCCCCATTGTTATCTAGAAACAACCAATCAGAGCCAGGAGGCGGGTCTTAGTGCCGTCAATCACCCTTTATTTTGATTGTACAACATAATGAACAGGTAATCACCAGAAGTGGAGGAGATAAAAGCGTTCTTACCGTGTGCAGATCTGTAGCCAGTTTCTCTATCGACGGCTTCAGGTTCTCCACGGCTTTCAGGCCGTCCTGAAAGAAACTGGACAGCAGCAGAGTCAACGACGGGACGGAGCTGCACACGTCGGCACGTCTGCAGAAGCTTACTTGCACTGTGCGTGGAAGTACTTGATGAGGTTCTGCAGCAGGTCCACCCCCTTCTTGATCTTGATCTCGTTGACTTTGAGGAGGTACTGTAATCAGATCGAATGCAGATCAGAGCGGAGGTCAGGCGGGGTTCAGACTCATCGCTTTCATCTTCCAGAGACGCTTCAAAGAAAAACCCTCAAAGTGAAGCAGCGCTGCAGTTTCCTCTACATGGACCCATGTGTTAAATAGCCTACAGTTCTGCACTTATGTGAACCATAATTAGATTCTGAAATTTATTTAAATTAAGATTTACTTTATTTTGAAAAACCAAAAATGGCTGCCTGTGAAGCTGCGCTGCTTTCAGCAGTGAAGTAAAACCAGAGATGATGGGAAAAGGAGAAAGAGGAACCAAAGGAAGGTTAAACTGAAAGCATTTTAGTTCAAGTCTGTGAAAATGACAATGTTAAAGAATGCAACTTTTATAAAAAAACTATGTTTTTTACATATTTGTTAAAACTCTCCCCATGTCGAGACATTATGAGACAGATAATCTGTGAAAAGACCAGCTGCCTTCACCTCCTCTGAGCTGCTACAGCTGTCCGAAGAAATGGACCAAAAACAGCCAATAAGAGCCAGGAGGCAGGTCTTAGTGCTGTCAATCATCCTGATGCACTTGTTGCTAAATGTGCTAATGGGGGAAAAGCAACCTACAGTTAAAGGAAAACCGTTGGCTTTGCTAACTAGCCTTAGCATTCAGATCGTGGTTTGCCGACAGGAATAAACTGGCAGCGCCAAAGAAGATTGTGATTGACAGCGCTAAGACCCGCCTCCTGACTCTGATTGGTTGTTTCAACAAATATGTAAAAACATAAAAATTCAAAAATATTTTATTTTTCCAAAGGAAAATTAAATAAATTAAAAAGTTACATACTGCAGCTTTTAAGTATTTGAACGACACCAACGTAGTTGATTAATATAATTTCACGCGTAACATTTCAGAAACATTTTGAACAGAACAGCAAAGCTAAATGTCGGTTAGTTTTTCCCATTAAGATTAATCTCTGCATGTTCAGATGAGAATATTAAAATATTTTCAGAAGAAGATGTTGAGGTAACGTTAGATGGAAATGATAATCATCTGGCCGTGACACGATGTGCAATATTTAAATATAAACGTTCATTATGTGATCCTGAAGCGAACTCTGACCTCGCACATCTGCAGCTGGAAGAAGCGCCTCTCCTTCTCCATCTCCTCGGCTATTTCCGCCCCGCTGATCTCCGTCCGGATCATCCCGTGCTGCCGAGCGTGCTCCTTCTTCTCCTTCTCGATTTTGGTCCTGGCAGGAAGAAACGCTGCCACAGGTCAAAGCAACACAAACACAGAAACGGAAAAATATGGCGGAAAACATAAAATAAAAAAAATCAGCCCTGCAAGCCGTCAGCTGGAGGCGAGTTTTGATCTTTTCCTCCGTTTACAGAGTCAAAAATATGCGCAGGTCAAGAAAAGAAAAAGTAAAAAACTATAAAAATACAGAAGTCTGATTTACAGCTACATTTACTGTATTAGAATAAAAGGCATCTAGTTTTCAAATTATTTTAGGCTCAGTTTTACAAATGTTATAAAATTAGGATTTGGGTCAAACTCTTTCAGAACACCTGATATATTTATCTGTATTTGATTTATTAAATTAAAGCTAATTTGGTGCAGCAAAGTCGGATTTTCAGTAAAAATACCTGGATAAATTTGGTTCCACTAATATAAAAGTTACTTATGTTGTAATTTTCATTGTAAGAAAATTATGGCAATAAACATTTTACTCTGATTAAAAATTAACTAATAAGTATCATTCTTGAACTGCAGTTGGGGGCCACAAAAAATAATTTCAAGTGCCACAAACGGCCCCTGCGCCGCACTTTGGACACCTCTGGATTAAAGAAGCATCAAGAAAACCAGTTTCAGTTTCAGGAACAACCCAATTAACAATTGGTTAATTGGTTAACCAATTGGAGTTAATTGGTTAACCAATTAACTCCAATTATTTGGAGTTAATTGGTTAACCAACCAATTAACTCCAAATAATACAAAATAAAAGGAAAATCTAATTTTGAAATTAAGCACCAAGCTGCTCGTCAGACAACATTTAGGGCTGGTTTTTAACAAACAGATAGAAAAAGAGGCGATCTCATGCAGCGGCTCAACATTTTAATTTGCTGTTTATTTAAAACAACAAACTCAGTTTCCTGATTATCAACTCGAGAAAATCCAAGAAATTTTAAAAGCAGTTCTAAAAGCAATTCACGATTTAATTTCCTTTTATGAAGGAAATCATAGTTTTTTTTAAATTTCATAAACATTTCTTGGATAATCTGAAATCTCTAAGGAGGGAGAATACTGTTTCACAGCCTTAAAAGTCCTGAAGCAGGATTTTAAAGCAGATTTCTGGTTGGTGTGTTTAATCTGTCTGCTGGGAACAACTGAAACACAACAAGCTGATGCAAAAGGCTCAGAATAAGAAAACCGTTCTTATTAAAGCAGACACAAAGATGAGGTGAGGATCCCGGACGAAGGAGAAAAACAAGCAGGAAACGGGCCTCTACTGACGGTTTCCCCATGAGTAGAGTGAAATAATAAGCTGAGACAGCCGGGGACATTCACACCACCATGTCCTCTGTGTCAGCACAAAGTCTGAGCTGCATCACAGGAAGACGGGTTACCCTCTCAGTAAAGAATGTCCTTTGCTGCTTGTAAAACACATAAAAGTGGCATAAATACTCCTGGTTTCTCCACGCGACAACAAGGACGTGTTGAAGGCAGACACTCAGAACGGCAAAACACATTTACTTAAATCATTACAGCGATAGTTAGTTTATTAAAAAGAAACCAAGACGTCGGCTCATTAGACACATAAAAATGGATTTTCTTACACTTTGGTTTCGTAATCCTTCCAGGCTTTGTCAAAAGGCTTTTTCAAATCCTGCAAAACGGAACAGGAAAGAAAAGACAATTCAGTGAATGAAATAACACCAAACAGCACAAAAGGCTGAAGTAGAAGATTACGACTAGATGGTGTTTAATTGTTTTATACATAAATTAATTAGTGCTGGGATTCAATTGGACGTTTTAGTCAGATTAACTGCAGGATTTGTAAATAATTAATCGCATTTTAATCCACAAAATAATCAACATTTTCAACTCCAAAAAAATTCTGGCTGCTAAATTATTGAAGTAATAAACATCCGAGCTCAGTTTTAATCTTATTTAAGTTATTTAATCATCACATTGCAGAAAAGTTCATCTTTCCTGTTTCAGGAAGTCCTGATCATTGATGGTGAACTGTGGATGCTAGCATTAGCGTTAGCTACGTGTTTAGCATTGAGATGCTATTTTAGGCTTGAATATCTAAAATAATTTGGACACTTTAATTAGAATCAAACAACTGGGTTACGTTTTTAACGAGTTAAAATGATGCAATTAATTACTTACTAACACAGTCACATGTCAGAATGGCTTAATCAAAGGCCAGACCTAAATCCAACAGAGAATCTGAAGCAAGATTTCAAAACTGATGCTCTGCATCCAGCTGGAGGTACTCTGCAGTAACGATGGCTTAACCACAATAAAATCCCAATAAAATGTCCTGAAAACCAAAAACCTGTGACTGTATTTGCCGAGTCATCCTCAGTGCTGATGAAATCCTCATTCAGCAAAATGTCTAACTCCACTCTCATCTTTCATGTTTGATCTCTCTGTTTTCTCAGGAGAGTCTGTAACTTTGGATCCGACCGGTGACCTCAACCTGTTGGCATCCAGGCTCTTCCTGTCACTCCCACCCATCCACTCACCAAGAGGAGCACAAAGAGACGCGACAAAAGCTGATCCCCCAGTGAAAGAGCGGGGCTAAGAAGGAAACGGTGAAAGAAAGGGAGGCGGCGAGGGACTGAGAGAGAGGAGAAAGGTTTAGCGGAAGGAAGTGTCAGAGCCAGAGAAGGGGGAAAATGGCAACAATGGCTAAAAATACCACACAGATATTTCTGGGAAGGGCAGAGAGCGCCGGGCAAAGCACTTCTCAGGAGGGCAGAGGACTTCCAGGGCTTCCCTCCTGAGCCTGAAACTGACTGCAGGATGGAGAAGGAACAGCGATCCAGACTAAACCTTGCAGATGTTTCTGCACAGCTGGGTGTGCAGCTTCGCCGCCGCAGACTGTTTAAATCAACATCAGTCCTCAGTCTGCAGGTTTTCTACAGGATTTGACTGAAAGGGTTTGAGAAACGGCTAATTTTGGGTCTGGAGAAGCATCTCCATGTTCATTTTTACAGGTTGTGGATAGTGGTGGGCTCACTTAAGCTAATCTGCATTATAGCTAAGCTAACTTTCCGTTTAGCTAACATTGAAAACATTTAGCAGATTTAGGTTCCCAAATTAATTTGTCTTGATAAATCCTAAGGTTCTAATTTACTCGACTGTTTTGTAAACTTTCAATTCTTCAAGTAGTTACATGTTTATATTCATGCTCTTATTTTGAACGGGGAAGACCGTTTCCTCTCCTCGCATTAGCTTCTGTAAATAGCCAGGATAAAGTCAAAGTTATTTAACATCCTCGCTTTCAATGGGTGTAAAACACACCGATACAAAACAAGAAATAATCCAACTCACTGCTGACTACGTATTTTTGTTACCGCTCGCCACCCATTCACTCGCGCTCCAAGAAAGTGAGCAGTGATTGTCCAGGACTGGGAGAAGATGTCTGCTAAATCTTCAGCACAATCTAACTAAAAAAATTTCAGAAAGAATATAAAAACAACATGCATGAGGAAACGAACGGCGACTGTGGACTGCGTCAAACTTTGATCATCACTTAGAAAAGAAGCACAAAGAAACGTTAGCTATGTTTAAGCGATGTTAGCAAAGCTAGCGAGTTAATGTTAGCAATCTCCCTCTGTAGCAAAATTCCTTACCCAGCCCTTACACAAAGATTTAGTCAATATTAGCTATAAATATTAAGCTAGCTACCCGTCTTCAGTGTAAACTGGAAGTTTTATGGCGCTAGCTAACATCACCTAATATTAGCATGGGGTGCTAGTCTTGGTTTTGATTTCAGTGCACCAGTCCCTCCTTCAGCTGAAGTCCTCCACACCATGACTCTGCCACTGCCATGCTACACAGTTGAAGCTTGTAGCTTTCCACCATCGTGTTACTTTTCAGCATTTTTTCACCAAAACCTTCAGATTTCCAGCAGAAAGCAGAAGATGGGTTTTATTTTTTAGTGACTTTATGAGAAATCTGCTGTCAGTAGGTTCTTCTGTGCATCTTAGAGCCACTAATCCTTAATAACTGATGGTAAAATGCTGCAACTTCCCATTTCCAAGGTCCAGTGAATGCAGAATGACTTAAATTATGTTTTTCTCATCTGAGCCCACATTAACTAATGCAAATCTGAAGGTCTCACCATAAAAAGGACATTTCTTTATATCCAGAGTCCAAACTTCAGCAGCAGGGTTTTAATCTTTATTACAGATCAATTTAATCTGAAGCAGAAAGAGTAATGGCTGCATAATGCGCTGCCTTATCTCGTTCTTGAGTTAATTTGTCTGCAGACTTCCTCAATGTTTTACAACATCCACTTTAACCATCACTTAATCATGCTGTCCTGCAGGTCTGGACACTTTCTCAGACCAAAAGGAGGCGGGATAATTGAAGCAGTGTTAGCCGACTACTGGCTGGCAGAGTTTTCTTCTTTTCCCCCGGCTCATTTCTCGAGATGTGTGTCCAAATATAAAGCAGCCAGCGGCTCATTGGCTGTCGGTCGGGTAATGAGAATCATCTGAGGCGTAATGAGAGATAAGTGGGAAGAATTACAGAAACTGAGCCGTACTCCAGGGAAAGGAAGGAGCTGAGTTAAAACACAGACGAGAAGACAAAGACAGGAAATGACAGACAGGGAAAAGTCACGGGACGGGAGGAAAGCAGCCGAGGTCATGAGGGCAACACGTGTATCCATGGCAACCGGCTCGTTAGACCGCTTTCTTTAATCACATCAAACTTCGTGGAAACCAAAGCCAATCATGTGTCTCTGGGGTGAAAGGTCACAGACTGTCAGGGACAGTAACGAGCTGCGATTGGATTACAGAGCATGGCTGCTGGACACTCGGCTGTCTGGCTCAGATTATCGCTCCTTACTGGACCTTAATCTCCGTCTCAGGCACCAAAGATCCCAAACTGTCAGACGGGTCCGACACGCAGGAGATTCTGTACAGGTCTGGATTATTTTAACGTTATTTTATCCAGTTATAAACCTCACATCCTTCTGCTGCGCCGACAGTTCTCAAACCGTTTGGTTCCTTCAGGACCCGGACGGTTCTAGAATAAAGTTCTACGTTTCTTTCATAAAGACCTTCAGTAACCAGCAGCTTTACCCCTTTGACGCCCTTCAGGTCTCCTTTCAGCAGGCTGTCCAGGGGGAACGTGATGATGTTGTTCATGTTCTGGAACTGGAGGAAGACGGAGGAAATTTTACAGATTAAAACTCAGCAACTGCTGGAATCAAACCAGTGAAAATAGTAAAACGTTTGTTTTAATTCAGGAAGAGATGAAAATCTGATCAAATCTTTGGCTGGATTTCTGTGAGAGAGCGGTTTACATGTTGGGACCCAGCTGAGATGGACCTGGGAGGTTTTAGAGAGCACACACACACACAGGGTTCGATACACACACACACACACA
>NW_015114600.1:31113-62218 GCF_001443285.1 Poecilia latipinna
TGTTGGGACCCAGCCGCGCAGGCGCTCGGACGCTCACGAGCGCACACACACACACAGGGTCCGACACACACACACACACACACGCACACACACACACACACAGGGTTTCATAATACACGTTTGTGTTGCTATCTTTGTGGGGACTTTCTATTGACTTCCATTCATTTCTACAGCCTAAAGCTGACCTTTACCCTTTTCCTATCCTTAACCCAATCCAAATCTCAATTCATACCTTAGCCCCAAATCTGACCCCTGACCCAATAACAGGGTTTCCCTTTGTGGGGACCAGGCTCCGGTCCCCACAACGTAGTATATGTCAGCAAAATCGTCCCCACAAGGTAATACAAACGCACGCACTCACCAGGTTTTTGAAGAGTGCCGTCAGCTCCTTGGTGAAGACGGAGAACTTGAGGAAGGCCGAGCCCAGGTCGGGGTCGTCGTGGCACACACAGTTTTCGCCGAACTTCTCCAGCGCCTGAGTGTACTGCTCCTCGTTCTCCACATGGGCTGAAGACAAACACATGCAGGAACAGGTCAGAGGTCAGTTATCAAACTGCACAATAATCCACCACAGGTACAGTGGACAAACGGCTAATCCACTAGCAGCAGAGCTACATTTTTGGTTAGCATTTTTGCAAACTTTGAAAATGCTTAGTGGACTAAGCTTCCCTTAAATTAAAGCAATTTGCTTTTCTGTTTTGTAAACTTTTAGTTGAATAATGTTCGACATCGCTGAAGTTTTGATTATAGACAGTTAGGAGTTTTTCAAAAACTTAGACATTTATATGTATGCTCATATTTTGAAATAAAGACGCACCAGTTCAATTTCCTTTCCTCAAGTTCTCTCTTTTTATTCCAATAACTATTTCAAACAAGAAACATACAGGAACAAAGTAAAACATGTAGAGAACAATATATTAATAAAAATACAATATCTAAGAGCAGATTAGCATACTTAATTTATTAAAAATAGTTTATGTCAAAATTAAATTATTGCTGAAGGGTTGTAGTCTTCAGATGTAATTTGGATTGAAGTCAGTATTTAATATGTTTTCACCAAACACTGTATTGGTGCAGCGCTTCACCGTTTCGCTAAAACAACCTGGAGCTAATGCTCCAGATTAATACCATGTTGGTGAAGCGTTTTAGCGTTAGCTTCCATTAATTACCATGCTGGTGGGGCATCTAGCATTAGCTACAGATTAATACCATGTTGGTGAAGCGTTTTAGCGTTAGCTTTTACTAAATAAGGTGTTGGTGTAGCATTTCTGAATTTGGAGGAACTAATCTTTATCACTAGTGCGTTAGGTTAGCCAAGTAACGTTTCAGCTAGAGGTGCCCGCCGCTGCCTTCACTGTTTAGTCCCTGAAGTTCTGGCCGAGTTCAGCTGAAGCCCAGCTGGTTTCTGAAACCTCGAGTCTTTTTCTTTCACTCTTCTGAAGCGTCTGTTAAATTTAAACTTCTCATTAGATCAGACGTGTCCAAACTGCTGGTCACAGGGCCCATTGGCGGTTTGTGGACGAACAGGAAGGGCCCAAACTTTGCTCTCCAGCCAATAATGACACATCTGAACACTGAGACCTAAACCGCCTTGATCAATTTCAGGGTCATAAACCATAGTTTCATTCAAACAGACTCCTGTTCCATTCTGGCAGCTTGGAGGAAAGTTTAATACTAAAAATCAGTTGTATTTTCTCTTCATTTGTTTGGATAAATAGATGAATATCCTAAAAATGTAAGTCTGAATGTGAGATTCATGCTTTGGATTAAAGGGTTTTTGGTATCAAGAGGTTTTTGAGTCATCATAGACGGTAAAGTGTGTTGCAGAAATGTCACCCTGAGCTCCCACGTACTGCCTCTAACCTCTGCTAAACAATGATCCTGTTTCTACTGCATACAATAACACTGCTGCACCAACACGCTTGGCTGCAAACACAACTTACATTTTATCAGTTTGCATAGCAGCAAAGAAGGAAGAAAAACAAAGCAGAGCTTTTGAGGCATCTGCAGAGGATTATCCAACGTCCCAAAAGTTTGCGTTGCAGCTTCTTAACTGCTTTAATCGTGGGACAACAGGCCGGCTTCTGCTTCCTCGCTGACGCATACAGAACAATGTGTGAGCTCAGATTAACGCCGTATCTCTGCAGAGACCAGCGAAAACAAGAAAAGTCTTAAATGTCTGCAGCCATTTGTGTGCAGCTTAGAAAAGCTGCAAAGTGCAAAATTAATTTTCAGCAGAAGCTTTTAAAGGAAACTGATTTCTGTGAGTTGGTAAAGTTTACATTTTGCTATCCGGAAGTGAATCCAAACACAACTCTGACTTTTTGTTGCAGAAAAGTATCAACAATTTTTCAGGAGTATTTACGCCTCTGTCTTTTTGTTCTGCTGCTGACTCAGCTCCTGCAGACTCTTGAATTGTTATTTTTACAACCTGAAATATTCTCAATATTATTAGTCCTCATGCAAATGGTGAAATATTCCTGCTGGGTTTCAGATTTACAGTCAGACTCCCAGCAGTGGCTTCATTTGTTTCCTCTGCAACACAACAGTTTTTCTTTTTGCTTGCAGAGATCGAGTTTAGAGACGACAGGAACAAAGTTTCTGTCAAATCCTGCAAAGTTGAATC
Organism: Poecilia latipinna; assembly: GCF_001443285.1. Classification (NCBI taxonomy): domain Eukaryota; kingdom Metazoa; phylum Chordata; class Actinopteri; order Cyprinodontiformes; family Poeciliidae; genus Poecilia; species Poecilia latipinna. The sequence goes on from NW_015114600.1 coordinate 33,740, forward strand.
CAAAGAGTAAGTTCATCTCCAGTGTTTAATTCATCTTAAAGTTTTGGAAATAAGGCCGGGTGAATTTGATGTTTTTCCTCTCTCTCTTTTCTAAAAAGAAAATTACAAACGTTTTTTTAAGAAACTTACTTTTATTTCAATCATCTGACTTTGAAGTTTAATTAAATACAAATAAAGCAAAACAAGATGGACTGAAATCTCTGAACTACGGAAGCCCAAAGAGTCCATTGGTGGAAATAGGGGGGTGTTTGTCGTATCGTATTATTTATAACTTAATGTGAAATTTGTTATTATAATAAGAATTTTGATTCATCACTGGCCCAATAAATTCCAAGTAACGGTATTTAAAACCCTCCAAAGCTGTCTTTATCGTCATTATTGATACTTTTACTATTATTTCCACTGTTTGCTCAATGAGAGCATCAGTAAAAATATAGTTACCAGTTTAGTGAAACAAATCAAACTTCTTTCTGTGACTGGTGTCCTAAAAAAAGCGCCTTACAAATGGGAATGTTTTTCAGGAGCAGTGTTTGTGTCTGTGGGACTGTAATTGCTGTGACACAGAGTTACAGTCACCTAGTTACCTAAGGAATATGTAATAAAATAATCCTTATTTTCACTTTTTGCATAATACAATGGTACAACAAAACATCGTAATAAACTTTAAGTCCATAACAGCCTATAAAACCTCCAATAATTAAATCTTCATGAAGGTTTTTAAAAGCAGTTTAACACAGAAATACATCAGCAACGACTTTAAAGATGCAACTGTTGCTGCTCATAAATCTGAGAAGGGCTAGGAACCTCAACTCAATTACTTTCATCAGCAAAATGTACAAAAACATTATTTTATGAAATCATTGCAGCCCAACATATAACCAAATTGACCTCTGAGATTTATGATCACTTAAACAGAAAAGCTTTGCTTTTTTCTGAAATAATTTCACTCTGACACAAGCAGCTGCATTCCAGCTTTAATCTCAGTCATCATCCACGTCAACAAGCCGAACTGAAAGAACCAAACGGCAGTTTCACTTTAGAGGAGCTTTGATTTTATCACACGGTTTCATCTCGTCTCGGCGTTTCAGCCGCATGAAAACATGAACCATCTTTACACTACAAAGATCTGAACATGACTAAACTTTACATCTGGCATCAATGTCGACAAGTTGCATTAATAAACCTTCAACTTTTTTAATTACTTTTCAGATTTTCACATGTTGACGTTAAAACTATTTTTAGCTGCATATGCATAATTTGCTACAAATGATCAAACGTTCACAAAGGAATGATGTTAACGTACTTTAGACAAGAAAATGGAATTGAATTATTTGTCTTTTTAAAATTATACAAGATTATCAGCTTACCAATTTTTTATCTGATTAATGGAATAGTTGATAGAACAATTGGCAGAATCGGTTACCTCTTATCAACGCTGTTTCATCACTCAGTGAGTCTTTCGCTTTATGGAATAACATTTTTATATGTTTGTTTTTAAATTGCTGTGGTTTCCAGTTTATGTTTTCATGAAGAGCAGCACCCAGGAATTTTATCTTTCTCTCTCAACTTAATCACAACCTGATCAACATCGATCAGGCTGGTCACAACAACAAATCATACAGGGAGAGAAACGATAATACTGTTGTTTTAAGGCCATTTTCAACTAATGTTGATAATGACATGATAAGTTGTTACCTAGCAACTCACTCACTCTTTGGTTACCTAGCAACAAACTGTTCGGTAACTTGCGCAGCAGCAGTTTCAGGTTTTGCAGATGTGCTTCATAACTGCTGAAAAATAGAAACAGTAAAAACTGTGGATAAAACAGGAAAGGTCACGCCACCACAGCACTGAGTCTGCCAGTATTTCTGATACTTAAGACAAAAAAACTACTCAATAATTCTATAAAATACTCATATCATGATCCATTTTGTAGCCACAGAAACACATCTCACTACTGCTACGTTTCATGAAGTTAGTTTAGAGGATGAACTGGAATATTCTGCTGCTACTGGAAACAGGCCAGAGCCGGGGCAGCTTTGTCGGCCATGACAGTTTCTACCAGACGGCCTCAGTGGGAATGAAAACTTTCCACAGACGGGGAAATGTTTCTACTGTCAACACTGATAGCAACACTGACTCCCCGGCGATCATTAACTCAAAAACAACCTGAAAGGTACAGTGAAGAGAGAACATGGCCGCCATCAAACATGGCAGCCATGACGCCCCTCCCCCCTCCAGCTGCTCCTTTCAGGGTCTGAATCAAACAGCCGGCCCTGTGGCCTGAACTGAGCGCGCTCTGTTCAGAAAAAACAAACCTGCTCAGCAAATTGTTTGGGTTTTCTAACAGAACCCTGCAGAGGGAGAGACCAGAACACACACACACACACACACACACACACACACACACACACACGCACACACACACACACACACACACACACACTCTCTCTCTCAGGAGGAAAGCAGAAGTTCTGCCGCTGCAGCGACCCGTTTTTGAGGCTTCGGGTTTGAAGCGGGTCGGTCTGCGACTGGAGGAAGTGAGAATCGCCGTGACGACTCACCCAGGCCGGACGTGTAGATGGCCTTCACCGACTTCTTCATCTTGTAGAGAACGCTGCGGTCCACATCCAGAGCCTGAACACACACAAGCACAGACAGGAACTCAGTGGGGGTCAAAGGTCATCGGCTGCTGGGTTTTCCTGCTATGATGTCACATCACAACCAAAATAAACATTATTTTATTTTACTGGGATCTAATCTGCACATCACCTCAGCCAGACTGGAAGGACAGCATGCCAGCTTTTAGAGTGCTAGGCTTTGACTAGGCCATTCTAACACATTATGCTGTGATTTAAACCATTAAGGAGCTGGCTGCATGGCCACCTGGAAGGAGAACCATTGTTTTGTTTTTAGTTCCTATCAACTTCCCCACAGCATGATGCTGCCACCACCATGTTTCACTGTTTCTATGGGATATTAGACGGATTTGTAGGGTTAGCTTTTCACCAGGGATGGATGGATGACGGACACAAACATCCTGAAACATCAGTAACTCTCTGCTAATCATTCTTTACAATCTTTGTTTATTATAAATTTGAACATTCAGGAGTTTTTCTCTGGATTTCAGTTATTTTCATTTTTTAACTTAAAAATATCAATAAACTAAAATAATTGTAAAATTTATTTAAAACTCGTTTCCAGCCAGAATAAGAACCATCGTCTTAATACTAAACATCAAATTTAAAATTTCTCAGGAGAATTGATTAGTTGATCATTAATATCTAAACACCAACTTTAAAATCTTAAAATAAAACTTTAAATAAACAGAACAATACTGAGCCTGGTGGGGACACAAGTAAAGCCTGGTGGCCCACCAGGCTGATTTTAATAGTACTTTTAAAACAACTTAAGCAAAGCAGAAACTAATTTGCAGAGTAATGTTGACACTGAGCCACCAGGCCCGGTTTATCCTCACAGCCTCCTTCTGCAGACGCTGAGGAAGAAACGCATTCCTGATCGATCACACGCCGCTCCGACCGGCAGGACGGAGATCCAGCCTCATTGTTCTCACCAGCTAACTATCTGCTGACGACAGCGGGTCTGCACCGGAGGAGACGGAACACACACACGGCCGTTTCCAAAACACAAGCAGAACCAGGACCGGTTCTGTCTGCGGCGTCCCTGCAGACGGGCCGGTTCTGTCTGCGGCGTCCCTGCAGACGGGCCGGTTCTGTCTGGTCTGCAGCGACCTTGGCTCACCTTGTAAGCTCCCCTGCGACAGATTGCTGTGGCGGCAGCAGACAGTCGGCGCGAACTCATCAGATTTACTTACAGTCAGACTCATGTGGGATGTTGGGCCATATGTTGAACTACAAGGACCAGATGTTGTGTAATAAATAAATGCATTTTTTAGACTTAGTCTGAATAATAAACACAGAACATTAAATATTAAAAAGCTTTGAACAGAAAAGCTTCATGTCTTTTGATGTAGAAATACCAGAGTAAAGTCATACGACAAGCAGTAATGATACGACATAATCGTACGACAATAATTCACCGCTTTCTTCAGGTAATATTACGACTTTATTCTTGTAATTTTTTCAGTCCGGGTCCAATCCTCCGTCAGAGGGAGGAGAACCTTGAGGCAGAGTCTGACTCACTGAAAATATGTCAGACATTTAACACTAAGCAGATAGGGAAACACTTCTTTATAACAGACTGGAACAAAACAGACTGCCTGTTGTAATGGAAACTCATTTAAATCTTCTGTTTTTCCTGATATTTGTTTGAATGAAAAGCGGCCATTTTTATGCAGCCGCCATTAAAATCCATTTATTTTAGGCTTTGATGCCTGGAGTGCTGACAAATGCATCTGGGTCGGCGCTCTCAAGAGGTTCATTCACAACTTTTCTCTGTGCTGAGTGTGAAAAGTCAATATTTGGACAGAAGTGGGCCAGTGGGGGCCAAGTTTGCAGTTTTCCTCCAGCAGCCTGCATGGAAAACATCAGGTTGACCAAAGACAGAAGACCTGGAGTCTGAAGCTAAAGAAGGTCTAGAAACTTTTCTTCTGAATCAATTCTGACTCTCAATTCACTTCAGCTTTTCTATCTGACAGAGCTGAAGAAAAATCAGTGCTGGGCCGTTTTAACTACAAAGTTAGTTGTACTAGCCCTTAATAAAGTGCTAATAATAAACATTTGTTATGCTAACGCTAATGAGCCTCACCAACACTGCATTTAGTGGAAGCTAATGCAAAAATCACAAACTTCAATTAAAAATATTTAATCCATCTCAAGTATAAATTTAACATAAATGCTGTTAGATGTTTTATTTATGTTTATATCTTGTTCTTTGTTGTACATGTTTTATTTTGTTCCTGAATGTTCTACGTCTGAGAAAAAGTAATGGTGGGAAAAATGAGAGGATGTGGGGAGAGGAAACAGAACTGCTGTTCTTCATCCACTTCAAAATAAAAGCATGAATATAAACATTTAACTACTTGAATTCTAAACTAAAACTTCAACACAGATGCAAAATTTTATTCAACTGAAAGTTTATTAAACAGCCAAATAAATTAGCGTGTTAGAATTTATCTGGAAAAATTAATTTTGGGAAAGCTAAGTATACTAAATCTTTTCAAAGTAAGCTAAAGGGCAAAGCTGAAAATTAGCTCCATTATTTTTGCAAAAAAATGTACCTAGAAAAATTTAGGTGAAGCTAATAGCGCTAAAAATCTTCAAAGTTAGTAAAAACTCTAAACGCTAAGTGAAAAATTAGCTCTGTTATTAGCACAGAAGAATTTTACTAATAATTTAAGGGAAGCTAAGGGTGGTAAATCTTTTCAAAGTTAGCTAAAGCATAAAGCTAAAAATTAGCTCCATTATTTGCGCATTAGAATGCATCTGGAAAAGTTAATTTAAAGGACGCCAGTAGCGCTAAGCGCTTTGAAAGCTAGCAAAAATGCTATGCACTAAGCTAACAATTAGCTCTGCTATAAACAGATATGTTCCTGCCACTGCTGAATACAGCAGCCAGACCAAAGTGTTGGCTAGCAGCTGCCAGGAGTCGCATAAGGCAACAACATCAACTGTCAGAGGAAGCAACTTCCATGTTTACTGCTGAGGCCCGTTAAAAGTTTACAGGGTGATAAAACGGCCGTCTATGAGCAGGATTCTGTCCTCCAAAGTTCCTGGAAAGAAACATCCTTCCAGACATTTAACGCAGCTCTGCCGAGGAACAAGGAGTGAAGGAGACCGCAGGGCCCTGATGTAAAACCTGTTGAAGTCTGCCTACGTTGTGACGCTTTTAATAAAACTTACAAACCAACTGAAAAAAATCTAGTTTAAGTCGAGGGTTGCAGCTTTTGGAGAAGAAAAACAACAAAATGACGCTAAAAGTTCAGCATGGCGTCTCTGCAGGCAACTGCGTAGAAATCACCCGATGAAAGATGCACACACGTCGATGTGATTGAAGCCAAACTTTAGAGGCACTAAAAAAGGTCTGCATTTCATAAAAGCCTCTCTGATCTCCACTGAGCAGCTCAAAAAGCTTCAACAGACATGAATCAAGTCGCTTCACAGAACCGAGGCAACATGAAGGCTCTCAAACGAAGATCAAACCTGACATGCCTGGAGTGGAAACGTTTTCTTTTGATGAAGGCTGCAGCACATGAAGGCCTAAATTTGGAAGAATCTGCACTAGAAGGACTGATTCAGTGCTACGGGAACAGATTTTATATCCAATACTGAAGCAAAACGCTGCGCTGTGTTTGTTCTGGCTGAAGGAATCTGATAGCGTCACCATGCATACAGCTCATTAATGGAAGCGGTGCTGCGTTTTATTTTCATCTCTGCTAAATTTGACCCGTTCCATTCATTTTTCTCCAGTTATAAGGAAATCCACATTTTCCTCCCAGAGTGACGAGCGAAGCACTGAAAAACAAAAAGTGTCTTCCTGCAGTAACAACTTCCACATTAAAGAGGGCTGATGTCAAACCGAGCTTTGGATTAATTTATTTTTTATGTAAAACATAATATGAGTAAATTTGAAACGGACTATTTTATTTTAATGTTTAAGATTTTTTATTATTAATCTTAGTCAAAATTTTTATTTTAGAAAATTTCTGACATTTGTCTCAAAAACATTTTTCTAGCAAATTTTTGACTTGTCAAGCTCAGAAATATATATATATATATATATATATATATATATATATATATATATATTTTTTTAATCCTGATTTTTTCCTAACAAATTTCAAGCTCAGAAATTTCCAAGTTTTTCTCTCCAAAATTTCAGAGTTTTTTGGTGGAAATTTGCAATTTATAATTTTTTTATCCATAATGGCACTAATACAGCATGGTATAAAACTGATAATTTAGATTTTATTACTTTAGATTGAACTGTGAGCTTTGAACAGTGGATGTAATTTTAAATGTTAAATTCTGATTTTTTTGTCCTTTATGGCTAAACCTTCTCATGTCTCTCGTTGTTGCACCTCTGAATTGAAGTATGATGAACCCGACCTTTTGCAGTCAGAAGCCAGCAGATCTGAATCCCCTGAGAGCCTCAGCAGTTTCTGCCATGTGGGCCGAGTGTCTCCTGTGAGTGAGAGTGACAGCTGGACAGCACAGCTGAAAACCCAAACGGAGCGCCGCAGACTACAAATCAGAGCCGGAGTTCATTAACGAAGAGGGCCGGCCCGCCGGGCAACAAAAGCCCTCAGCACGAGTCGTCTCTGATCATCTGGACCGGAGGGACAGTGATGGATGAGCTTTAGGTCTTCATCTTCCCCCAGTGACTCCACTGTTCAACCTTTGACCTCTGGGGGATTCAGAGAGGTTTTTCCTCTCAGCTGGACTGTCGCAGACGACAATACTCCAACGTTCAACACAATCAGTGTAAGCTTATCAACTGGCATCAACAATATAAAATCATCCTGATGGTGCAAATGGAACCATGACCTTTAACCCCGACAGATCCACAGGATTGGCTGGTCATAGAAAGGCAGGTGTGATGGCAACACTGAAGGAAACGACATGAAAACCTCTGAAGACGACAATGAGCACAAACGGAAATCGGTTCAGGCCAGAAACAGATTTGATCAAACTGAAGGAGAGTTCCCCTGTGAGCCGTTTTCCTCCCGATGGTCCAGTAGACCCGGTTCTACTGGAACCAGAACTCCATCATCTGTTCCATCTATCAATCAATCAAACCGAGGATTTTAATTGGACCAGAGTTCGATTAGCATTCACAGCTCACCAACCGAACTGGACTTTGAAGGCAAACGGACTGGAATTGGATTAAAGTGACTAATTATGCTGGTAAGAATGCAAACAATCCTAAACCGGTTCCTAAATTCCTAAAAGGCGTTCCTCAAAGCTCCGTATTGGGGTCCAAGCTATAGGAGCCGAATCCATTGGTCTCATTTATCATCATCAGTCCTTTAAAGAAACTCCTGTTGAATTGATCCACGATATTGATGTAAACAGAAACTTCTCCTACAGCAAATATTAACACCACAGTGACAAGACAGCAAATATTCAAGGAGAGAAGATCCTGTCATTAATCCGACTTCAATTATCAGAGGCATTAAGCCGCTCAGTCGGTGGTTTGAGCTAAATAGCCTTTCAGGCCATGTGCTCATTGATCCCTCTGTGATGCTGCTGGAGGAGGATCGTCTCTGCACAGATAGTCCTGCTGTCTGAAAGCGTGTTAAAACTTTCCTCAGGGCCTCTGCTCCACACCGAGCTCTTCCTACCCGGCCGCAGCCTTCAGAGGAACCAGACTGAACCAACACGACGACACCTGGGAGGCCCTCAACACATCGGATTATAAATCGCTGCACTTCAAATACGGCAAACATTATCAGAGAGCAAACATCCTGCCAGAAGAACCAGCTCAGTGGCAGTCATTGGTTGGATGGAAATTAAATCAGATTTCATCTCATTTCACCAGAAGATACGTTTCCAGTTGGAGCATGGTGATAAAACCTCTGCTGGTCTGAGACCAGAGGCTGGAGACGGAGGCAGACTGAAGCTGCAGCCATCAAACCAGCAGCCAGGAATAACCTGGTGCAGCAGCAGAGTCGTCGGTCGGAGACGATCACCGCCTCCCACTTCACACACACACGCCAACTCGGCTTCATGTTCACCCTCAGCTCAGGATTAAACAGGAATCAACTCTCAAACTTCTACATCATTTCTCCTGATTTCCAGCTCAGTCTTAGTTTACACCCTGAATAAATCGCCTTTTAATTTATAAATATAACAATATTAAACTGATACTTATTAATATTTGTCATGCAGGAGATGGATCTGTGTACTCCATTTTATTTCTTAATGTTCAATAAATGCAAAACTTCACTGTTAAAACTGCTTTTTTTTTTTTTTTTTAAATGTTCCACTGTAGTTTTTACAGTGCGTTGATGATGCATCACTCCATCTTTACGCCGATGACATGCATGTTTATTTTCTAAAGTCTGCATCTGACATTAATCGGTGGTTTTTGATTCGGCCCAAACTGGTTCTGAACTCAACCAACAAGCCACTGGGATTTTACCTGATTGATCATTGATTGGTTTTCCTATTTTTGTGGTAAATCTTTAAGAAGCCTTTCTCCATTAGTTGGGGGGAAAATTAGTCGAGTCATCTGAAAACGAGTCGTTATTTTGTAAGAAGTTCAGCACAAAATCTTTGAATTGCACTGATTAGAGACTGAAATAAAGACGTAAACATGTAATTTTTCCAAATATGAAAACTAATTCTGTTTCTGAGAAGAAACCATAAATGTGTCTGGTGACCTTACAGGTTGTAACAGGTTTATCACCACAACAAGCTTTGAAAAGGACTGAAGGCAGAAACAGGATCCAGAAGCTCTTATTTCTGAGCGTGAGCAGAAGAAAGTCAGCACAAAGGGGCGGGGGGTCCTGACACAGAGCTCCATATCCTCTTACTGGATAAACTGGTTTTTATGGCTGTGCTTCTGGCACACAGTGTCTGAGCGATGGCAGCCGCTTTAAAACTACCAGCCTAATTAAGCGATGCATTTAAGTTTAGAGCAGAATGGCTGCAGAGCCATTAAGGCCTGGGGGTGATGCATTCAAAGGCCGTCTGGAAAACCCATTTACACAGAAAACCAACACCAGGAGAGAAGATTGCAACCATTTTAGGATTTTAGTGATTTATATTAATGAACTTTGGAAGCGAGAATCAAACCAACAAGTAGAAAAATAAAGTATTTTTCTCAGACAAACCTCTGGACTAGCGTTGCACCGATTGCTGTTTTCAGGCTGATCACTGATCTTTAAATATGCTGATTTGTCTGAAACGTTACTAAATATAGTAACAGTGGTGACAATAGAAGATGAGTGGATGTGATCAGTTTTTATCAGCTGATCGTCAATCTTCCAAAACAAAGAAAATCTGGGCTGATTTATTGGTGAACCTTTTTCCTGGACTATTTCTGGACACGTTTCATTGCAATACTGGTAGAAAGTATTCAAACTGGCCGTTTTCCTGTACTGGTCCAGTTTGTAAGCATTTCTCTGAAGAATCGCTAACCGCTAACGTTAGCCTGCTTCATCTATCCCAGATGACTGAATGTTTGTTGGGATTATTGTGCTGGTGGGAAATTGATACTTCAGCTTCAGATTCCCTTGTGAAACTATTTTTGAGCGTTAGTTTCTCAACTCGACCCCGAAAGATTTTGCTTTAATTTTCTCTCAAATTATAATTTTCTCCACTTTTATTTGGTAAAAACGCATGCAAATTAGTCTTATTGTTCAATTGTTTATCTTGTTAATGAATACAGTATTTTGTAGACGATTATAAACTTTGTTCAAATTCTAACATCTTAATATAATTCAAAGGAAAAACTACAAAAACATCTAAATGAAAAAAGTATCAGCTTCACTGATTGTGGGTTTATTTGATTGATTTTGAATTTATACCAACATATGCAATATTCCACATCTCTATAAGAAATTGGGTTTATTTCAAATGCAGTGGACACGGAAATGAAAAACGAAAAGGCAAGAGAGGTGGAGGAAAAAGTTAAAAAGGAAAACTAGGTAAAAGTAAAGGAAGGAAAATAGAGAAATACGAGTGAACACCGTAAAAGTCTGTTTCTACACCTGCAGAAAGAGAGAAAAGACAAACAAGAAACCTTAGATAAAATATGTATATATATATGTAATGCTAATAATAAGTTAATAAAAGCTTTATTTATTGCTATCCGCAGTCGTAACGCTCCACTTGTGAAAGTAAACCCGTTGAGACTCAGACAATGAGCCACAAAGTCTTTTTAAAGGCCAGGATACATTTAAAATAAAAAATAAAGTACAAGGCCAGGTTTCACAGAATCACCTCGACTCCTCCAAACATACTTCTTATCGTTTTGTCACATTCTTCCTATTGGCGGATAAATCAATAATAATAAACCCGTTTTATTGGGACTTGAGTCAGAGGCAGCGCTCCTCTCTTTGGTACCAGGATTAGGCAGCAGATTTGTCCCAAACTAACCATCTGGAAGGACAGATTAGCAGCCGAATAATCGCACCTCACTGCATCTGATTAAAGGTTCCTGCAAACAAACAGCAAACATTTCTAAACTCAGAACACCAGCGATTGCAAACGGCTGCCTTTGCAAATATACACATTTCAACGGGCTTAAAATGCAACTCATGCTGCGAAATGACACAGAAACTATAATCGTTATTATTATTAAAAATTACTACTCGTATTATTCCTGACAAATAAACCCAATAAGGCCCTTCTTAAGCATAGCAGTCACATAAAAAGTGTGATTTGTGTCACTAAACTGTCCCTGCATTTAATCTCATTTTCAAATTTACTGATATCTATTGAAGCTCTCTTCAAACCAACAGTGGAGAAAAAAAGCAAAAGTTACATTTCTGATTATACTGACAGTTTTGTTTTTTATTTACCATCAATAACTGAAGTTTATCGTAACAACAAATCAAAACTCTCATCATGATAAAAACATTTTCCACAATAAATGATAAACGATTTGATAAATGTGAGCTAGCCATGAGGCTGAGCGGCTAACGCCTTTCCTCTGCCTACATCTCCCAGAATGCTGTGCGGTTCTGGATCAGAATTCAGTGAAATTATTTAATATTCGATCAGATGTATTACCCATTATCCAATAGATACTGTTATTGATTTATTGTCGTATGTGGAGTCTGTTGTCAGATTTAAACAGACGGTTCCTGAATGCCTCACATGAAACTCTGAGTCTGTGTGTAAAAACCTCAACTTTATTCACTTTGTTTGCGATTAACCGAATCTTGACGTTGACAATAAGCGGAAGTGTTCCCGTCGGCTGCCCTGGTTAATTAGTCAAACAGAGCAAAGTTTGCGGCGCCAACAATGGAGCCTTGTGCTGCTGAGCGCGGAGGTCAGCGAGCAACAGCAGCAGCTCTGCAGCCGAAACAAAGCTGCTGAATTAGATTCACCACCCAACAATTCAGCCGCGCAGCCGCCAATTACTGCTGGCCTGCTATTCAAAGGCCGACATGTCCTCACTCTTAAGTGGAAAAACACACATTCCTCCTGCCGGTTTACACAGACACCTGCCGCGGTGAGCAGGTGTAAATCTGCCTGGATCCTCAAACAAGAGCGTCAAAATAAAACCACAACCTCTGAAAGGTGCGGCGGATCAGGTTAAAATTTAAAAAACTGTCCTTTCCCTGCATCATTCCTGCTCCAACATCCTCCCTAATCAGCGCAGCAGGGACACACTAACACAGGGAGACGCTCATGTGGGAAAATCTATTTTTACCGAGCAGCAGGGCGAGGCTCTGCCGCACCGTACACAAAGTAGGGAAACTGCAGGGAGGGGGCCGAAGCGGAAGTGTCCTTCCTCCTGATGAACCGCCAGTTTCAACACAGAACGCTCCTCTCTGACCAGAAGCTAAAGAGTGCGGCTCTGCACCGGAGCTGGAGATGATCCTCCGTCTCTGAATGAATAATAACGAATATAATGCGACTCAGATGAGCAACTTTGTCACATTTTGGCTCCAAACAACCAAAAACCTCATCTGAGGTTTAAGACAGAGCAGCAAGGGACATTAATCATAAATAATACACATATTCTTTATGGAATGATTTTTATTTTCAAAAACAAGCTCACATGCTAAAGTGAATGCAGAATTTTAACAGATTTTTTTGCTCGCTGAATGTGAATTTTTGTGTGAAATATATTTTTGTTTTTTAATTTATCAACTTATAACATGTTTGATTCATGTCAAAGTATAACTTTAAATAAAAAAAAAAGTATATTCAGAAATCTCATGACCCCTCCAGCGTACATCCATGGCCCTTCTAGGGTTCGCAACCCCCATGTTGAAGACCTCTGGCCTAAACCATCCTTTTTATTTCTGGCTGCATGTTTACGTCGGTTATCCTCCAGTCTGCAGCCTCTAACTGGTTTCTTCCAGCACTATCTGTAAGGATCCCCACAGCATTTTGCTGCCACTACTATGTTTCACTGTGAGGGTTGTTCAAGGTGATTTGTTCTCCTACAAACAGGATTGGCTGTTACAAGTGCAGGAAATGCGCTGCAAACACATAAAGGATTCAAACTTCAAAACACATAAAGACACAACGCAACAGAAAACAAAAAAATGGAGCAACCAATAAAACAAGAGATGGACGCACAAGAACAAATATGGACCAAATGTGCTGCAAACTAAACATAAGCCCTCCAGACCACTAGGGGGAGTCGAGAACCAAACCGTATAGGACCAGACCAGAAGTCGTGATTTTAACTATAAGCTGGAGAAAGAAAGAAAATGTGAGTTATAATTAATTACTTTTACAATAAAAAAGCAGCAGCATGTTTACGTAGGGAGGGAATATTACCAATTCCAGACTCCCCCTAGTGGTCTGGAGGACTTTGCAGCGTTCTCATCATTCATTCATGCGTTTTCTGCACGGTTTGACCTTCTGGTGACTGAAGCATGTAGCCTAAACATTCAGCACTTTAGAGAAACTTCTTCCACATGTTTGTTGTGTGGCTTTTTGGAGAAATGCAAACTTATTTACTTTATGGACAACTAAAACAGATTCTTACACCTTATCTGTGGATCTCTGCTGCTCCTCCAAAGTTACTATGAGCATCTTGCCTGCTTTGGATTACCAACACCTGCTCAGGTGGACTATATTTACTAATTAAGTCACTGAGTTTTAGGCGGTAGCAGAGTAAATGGGAGTAAAAAGTACTGAAATCCTGCATTTTGTTTTTAAAAATAAAAACCGCAGCATGGTCACCCACCTCCTCCAGAGCAGCCACTGTGTTCCTGCAGTGGGACATCCTGGTGGTGAAAATAGAGGCGGTTGGAGATTTATAATCTTCATTTGTCTCCGTGACAAACTCTGAAACTGTGATTTGGTCCGGCATCGTTAATCCACAAAGCGATTTAATCTAACCTCCTTCTTGTCTGTTCAGTTTTTTAAAAAATCTGATTTTAAAGCGCCGTCAGCAGCAGTAAAGTCGCCGAAGGTCCCCGCGGAAAGTGAACCATCTCCGGGCTTATTTACGTCCCTTCCCCGCTGTTTGTTCCCGACACTGGAGCTCCGCGCCGCGCCGCAGGGTGATAGCTCAGCCGACCAGCAGGCTACTCCTTCCCCATCCAGTTCACCGGCTCATCCTCGAAGCTCGGAGGGGAAAGAAAAGCGACCAAAACGGGGGCAGATATCCGGACTGGGTGAGCTAAGATCTCCTGTCCTCCGCCGGGATCCGAGGAACAACAAGCTGGCGATTCAACTGGAGCGCAAAGTGACAAAGGTAGAGGAGGGTCCTCAATGAAGACTCACCAGCCAATGGGAAGCAGCGGCTGGAAACGGAGAGCCAATCAGAATTCAGGAAAAATGATGCTTTACAGTGCTGTTCGGAAACTATCATACTCAACTCAAAACCAAATCTAACCAAAATTGAACGTTTTCTGTACTTTGTAAAACTTAATTGGAATAAATTAAAGTATAATACAGTGTTTTTTTACAATAAAAACGTAAAAATAAAAATAAAATAACTAATATTTGAATAAATTGTATGCAATATAATTGATTTTCAAAACAACTATATGCACACATTATAAATCTACTCAGACTCAAAAGTATAGTAATGTTTAAGAAATCAAATAATTATTTGACTCAGTGAAACGCATCATATAGAGTAATTCCACTCAGACTAGTGTTTTCAAGACCTTATTTGTGTTAATCATAACTTACTGCTAACAGTAAATGAAAATATGACAGTTACTATTAGAATATTACACCAAACTCATAAAAATAAATTTTATACTGAAATGTGGGCTTACAAGAAGTATATTCAACACCTGCTTAAAAGTTATTCTTACAATGTACTTTAAATCTGAGTTTTTTTAAAACGATCCTCAACAGGCCAGATTTTAACTTACTGAGACGTATTTGAACTGATATTTGGATTTAGATACATGAACTGGTTGGTTTCTTGACAGAAATGGAGTTTGATGTAGTTCACAGGTTTTCTGAAGGAAGGAAAACTGTTTTTTATATGCAACATTAAAAACAAGACCTAGGTCAGTCTTCAATTCAATTCAGAAATACTTTATTGACCCCAAAGGGAAAGTGAAGGTTGTTGTATCTCATTTCAAAACACTTGTTGTACTCAGCCAGGTTCTAATAAAACATCTTAAAGCAGTCCAACACTTTGAATTAAAAGGTTTTGCTTTGTTCTAATTTATACTTGAATCGTGGTTGGGGGGCGAAATAATCCGACCAGGGACCACAAATGGCCCCTGAGCCCCACTTTGAACACCCTTGATGTAGCAGTTGCACAAGTTATGATCATTTAAATAGGCCGTATTTCTCTTAATAACTTGATACTATAAAAACAGCATTAATCTAATGGGGTTGCATATGAAAAAAATCTCTGTTAATTAAAACAAAAACAAAATTACAAAGTATTTTCACTGATTATTAAATTTCCAACAGCCCTTAAAGGCAGCACCGAGACTGCGCAGTCTACGGCCTCCTCTTTGTTAAGGTGGAAATGGGTGAATCAGGCAGGTTTAAGATGATTCAGGGCTCAGTTCATATTGTTTGTATTTATAACTATAAGGGAATTACCAAAGTAAGACTCATTACAGAAACACGTTAGTAATGTGTCTATTGTGGATGAATCATTGATTTAACTGTGAATACATATATTTAGAAGTTTATTTTTTTCAAAAACAGAAAACTTTCCCATTTATTAAAATCTTTTAAGATACCTATAATTTAAAACCTGATGTTTTGAGGCTTATTCATGTCTGATCTGGACAGCAACAGGAACCAAACAGTGGATCCTCATCAGCAGCAGCAGCAGGCGAAGCTAAACCCTGGGCAACCCTCAGATCAGGAACTGGGCAGTGTTCACACATTCTTTCAGCTCTGCAGCATCTCCTGGCAAGCTGCTAAATGAGGAGCCGAAGACCCAGGCTGACCCCGACAGGCTTGTAGGCGACTTCAACTAACTCGTGAAAATGAATAAACAGGCTCTGTGTGGACATCTGCCATCCAGACGGAGCAGCAACAAACTCCAACAAATTCTGCTGCAGGAGGTGAAAATCACTGCAAACTAAATTGCAAGATATGCAAAAAGCTAAATTTATTAGTATTTTACACCTCAAATTTTGTTACAAGCTGCTTGAAAAGAGCACAAGCTGTCAGCTGCCTGGTTGAACAGAACAGAAGCCTCATTCAGCAGCTCAATGTACACTTTGTTTGCATGCAGGCTGCATGCAGCCTCACGCAGCAGCACAGGCATGCAGTTGTTTGGAGACGCTTTGGTCACGGTTACCGTGTTTTGTAACATCTCCAGATGATTTAGTGAAACCGAAAACCTCCACGTTAATCACTGCTCCGCTTGGGAATCTGTTTCCTGCAAAATCAGAGCTAATTTGCTAAACAACAGAACAAAAGCTGCAAACAGACATGATTGTGCAGGGCTGCAGGGTGTGAGCCTCAAACGTCCAATGGTCTCTCTGGATTGCTGTCTTGGAGTCTGCAGGAACATGTCAAAGCAACTAACAGCACAGATGTCTGAGTGGGAGTCACTTTTTCCCTAAATGCACAGGATGACATCATAGTTGTGCAACAGGTGGGAAAACTTTAGCTTTCCGCTCATAACATTTTGAGTAATTCAGAACAAATGATTTCTTTGTTTGAAATAATATGCAGTTTGTTGAAAGACGTATTTTTAGCCCAACTGGGTCCTAATTAGACGGCGTGATGCTGGAAACTCATCTTGTATATTAAAGACTGTAAGACAAGTTTAAACAATAGCTGGCTGCAGACAGGAAGCTGGCAGTAGCTGAGAATATTCAGCTGAAGAAATGGGACGAATGTTTAGGAAGGCGTTTTAATGAGGCATGGACAGAACTCATAATTAAATCAGTTTATTTTATTGAGTTAAACTGAAACCCTTAAAGTTGCCGTGGTGTTCCCCAAAGCTCTGATCTGGGGTCTCTAGTTATCTGTCAGGGTTGTTTGAGTTGCTTTAGAGTTTGGTTATTATTTCTATCGTTTTTATTTCATTAGATCAGTCTTGTTGCTGTTTCTCCCCTCACACCTGAAACCTGATAGACAATTAGCCTGATTTATAGTGTAGAGTTAGAGGTAATTTGCTGGATTTAACCACCTCTATCTCATTCCTCCTCACTGGTTCCTCTTGTTAAATCCTGTCAGATTCTGTTCCCCCAGTCATGCTCCTTGTATTTTTGTTTGTTTCTGGTGTTTTTTGTTCTCCTTTGTTCTAATTTTTCCATTAAATCTTCAAATCTCTCTGCAGTCCTCTTCAGTATAACATTATCTCCTTCTTCTTGATCAGATTTTCCATAAATTTAGCAGATCAATGTTATGCAGATGACCCCCAGTTACACTTTTCCACCAAACCCAACTCCTCTAGCTGCGTTTTCATTACAAATGTTTGAAAAACTTTGTCATAACGTCAAAAACACACAATTTCATAATTGCCATGTTTCTATTTAAAAAGAAACACAATTAAAATCAGACGTGAAAAACGTTGTTCACACGAAAACATCCTACAACTACTTCCTGTCTTCTTCTTCATGGTTTGCGTCAGTAGTAACATCCATTTATTGGTCATGTGACTCATGATTTAAAAAAAAGTGTTTCAAATGCAGTTTTGTGAAATAAACTAATTTCAATACAGTAAAAAGAAAAAAAAAAAAACATTATCCTAGCCCAAAATTTTAAATCATTAACGAAGATTTTTTTAAATTGATGTGTTTCCATTAGGTGAATTTATTTTTGTAATTTTAAGTTATGTAAAGTTATGGTTAATGGAAATGCAGCTACTGAGAATTGTGCATAAGAATACACAGTATTAGCTGTGCTTCTATTACAATTATGTGGAAAACTTTGTGTGACATAGACGAAGGACATCCAATAATATAAAATCATCACATTTTTTATTTCTGGGTGAAAAGCTGCTGCTTCCCCATCGCTGGTAATGAGTGACTTTTAGAGTAATTATGAGCCATCACAGGATTGGTTCTGCATTTATCTGCTGTTCCTCATTAAATCCTGACCGTCACTTTTACCCAACCTGACTCTCCTTCATGGCTGCTTTCACCCAACATGCTAAATATAACATTCACATCCCCACCAAGGGAATTAACTCCTCTCTGCTCTGAGGGAGAGAAATCATTCTTTTATTTCCTGAATAAGATCATTTATGTTGCTTTTATAAATTATATTTCTAAAAATGTGTTCACAACCGTAAACTTTCCCACATCTTCTGTGTATTTATTCGGGATTTTATGAAATTACCAACACAAAATCGAGCAAGGTTATGAATAGGAAGAAAAATGTTAGGTGGTTTTCAAAACGTAAACAGCAATTATGAACCTCCACCCAACCTCAGGTCTTCTGAAGCTCCTGACTGGTTTTCTTATTTAAAATGTATTTAATTATGAAGATTTGCAGTTGCAATGTGACATAAAGTGAAAAACTGGACTGTGTTTAATCTGCTTTTTGTTTTCTTTAAGTCTCTCTGGGTTCGTTCAAAATTGTTAGGGTGAATTTTGCACCCAAACAAATAAAACCTTATCATTCTGATCAGCCGTTCATGGTGGAGGATGAATCAGCAGCTCTGCCTCTCCATGAATCCAAAGCAGCCTGTTTGGTTCCCAAGGTGAGCCGCTGCTGCCATGGTGCAAATCCCCAGGCTGGACCGGTTCCTAATGGCCGAGCTGAGGATGAACAGAACGATGCAGAATCCCAACGTGAAGAGGAGAGCCGACAGCAGAGCGCTGCATGTCCAGGGTCTCTGGATCCCTCTGGGAACGCTAATGGAGGGGCATCGAGTTCAGGCCATTAAACTCAGCCGCTGCAGGAACCTTTCCCACCCAGAGAAACACAGAATCCAGTCGTAGTCCGCTTCCGTCGACAACAGTTTGGGATTAAAATTTTTTATTTTATTTAATCTGATCAGCAAATTATTTATCTGATTGACCTTAAATCCTCACCAATTAATCACTTTTCTGCTATCTAGTTTTACTTGCAGACCACAAAATTTATGAAATGTTAAACACCCAGATTATTTATCCTTTCTTTAAGTTTTATTGGCTTGATAATAAAATGTTCATGAAATCTAAAAATCCTCAAAGATTAAAGAAAAGTCTTTGAAAAACAAAAATTGTTCCCATTTTTGTTGACCAAAACTTTGGCCAATCAAAGTCATTTCAAAGGCCATCATTTTATCAGTTGTGTTTCCAGTCATCACTCTCAGAGTAAATACTCCTCTGCTCAGTCATTCTGCTGTCAGATCCCTCTCATAACTCCCCTGGGTTACTAATTTTCCTTCATGGCTCCTTTATTTTCTAAGTTCTTGGTTTTATTGCGTTGTGATTCTGGTTTATTTTGCCTGAACACGTCACCCTACTGGTGAACTGTGGTGTTGGCAGCATCATGCTGTGGTCAGGGACGGGTTAATGAAGCTAAATTCAGAAAAATCCTTGAAGAAAGTCAGCTGTTTTGCAGTTTTCTGGAAGTTTGAGTCAAACGTCAGTTTGACGAACCGGTGAGCCGACCTTGAACCCGACTGGGCGCCGCTGCTCCATCGTTGTTTACGAATCTGCTCAACTTTCTGTTCTCTGAAACTGAACATCCAGGTAGAAAAACGAGAAAAAATAATTTTTAGCTGCAGATTTTCTCTCCACTCTGGATTTTAACTTATCCTGTTATGTGACGTTTTTACAGCCTTTGTAATATTTCCACTTTTTGATGTATGAGAAAGAAAAGTGATGTAAAAAGGGGAATTGAAAAGAAAAACATCACATTTTCCAGGGATTCAGCTGGTAAGTAAGTGAGGAAACAATTGCCCCACCCGGGGCAGAAAATGAAACAAAGAGCAGAGGAAGCTTGTGTTTGTCCTGCTGAAGTCAGATGGTGGCTACAGGCTGGACTTCCTGGTTTAGATCCCCTGATTCATCCATTCTGTGGAATATTACAAAATTGGTTTATTTCTTAATCAGAACATGAATCTCTGATTTTAGCTTCTTATTGTTCCTTAAGTTACTGTAATATTGTAACGAATATCCTAATCAGAACTGGATGAACTCAAAGGATCCTTAGCAAAACAGATGCTTTGAGTAGCAAAAGAGAAAAAAATACAACAAAACAGACATTAAGAATAAACCAGAATCTAAAGGAATGAACTTATATGGCAAAACCTTTAAAGCAACTAATGCAACTTAGTATGGCAACACCTGTTTAGCAATAATAAGGAACACAGTTAAAGTTAATGTTTTCGTTTTTTTATGTTAATAGAGAAAAAAATAAGCCTTCACTTTTTAGTCATTTCCTCACCATGTTGTTCATTCATGTATAAATGTCCCAGCTTCAAACTAAACTTTAAACTTAAATAATTTTGTTTACAATCTATATATTTAGTTATACGTTAGCTAACTATTTAGCTTGAAGTAAAAATATTGAGCTGCTAGCTACATATTTAGTTTACAAATTAAATATTTAGCTCCAAACTGGCTATTTAGTTTCTTAGCTCAATATAAGTAAATATTTAGCTAGCAGAGCTAACTATTTAGTTTATTATATAGCTTAACTATACCTTTAGCTAATCTAAATATTAAATACTTAACTTACAAGCTAAACATTTAGCTCCAAACTAGCTAGCTATTTAACTTACTAACTAAATATTCTAGCTTGCTAATTAAATATTTAGTTTGAGACTGTGGCATTTATAACCGAATGAACGCATTGTTTAAATGTAATATGTATTGTTGCGGCTAGCAGGGCCGTCCCACAGGTTGCCTTGCTCTCTGCTAGCCAGAGCGAATGAGAGCATTAGCTTCACACAGGCGGTCCTGGCGGTAAATAAACAGAGCATGTCCATCTCTCTCTGAGGACTTGTCCTATTTCAGGAAGGTCAGTCCAGTCTGACCTCAGAGCACAAAGATGCTTCCTTTCCTGTCCATAAACAGAGAGGAAGTTCGTCCCCAGAGGAGCAAAACAGAAACTATTAGCTAAATAAGGAGCTTATGCAGCTGCTTTCAGACATGCAGCTTAGCTTGGGGGGAACATTTTGAGTCCTGAATGCAAATATAATGGCAGCTTGTCTAAACTGTCCTCGTGATAAATGAATTAACACTCCTCATGCTGTCACGTTACTTTAAATAGACCATTGGACCCCCTGAAGTTCTGTGAGAAATGACCCGGGTTGCCATGATGATCCGAGCGTAACGAACTGCATCTCTTTGTAAAGGTGGGATTAACTGGCAACCTCTGAGGAGGAACAATGACTCGGCCAACAGAGTGGCATGAAGCTCTCTGCCTGACCCAGAGAGAGAGAGAGACCCAGGATACCTCGACCTCTCTTTCTCTTTCTCTACACGTGTAAATATGAGTGATTATTAATTATAGACGAGCTGTGGGACAATAAGTGCATGTATTGTGGCGCCGTGATTCAGGAAGAGCTTCAATAGATCCTTCACATAAATAATTAATATATTAAACAAAATGGTAATGGCGAACCAACCGGACATTGTGGTGGTGGATAAAGAACAGAGGAAAGCCGTTGTGGTGGATGTAGCAATACCAAGTGACCACAACATCAGGAAAAAGGAGCATGAGAAACTGGAGAAATACCAGGGCCTCAGAGAGGAACTGGAGAAGGCCTGGAAGGTGAAGACCACAGAGGTGCCTGTGGTCATCGGGGACCTCGGGGCAGTCACCTCCAAACTGGAGCAGTGGCTCAAACAGATCCCAGGAACAACATCAGACATCTCAGTCCAGAAATGTGCAGTTCTAGGCACAGCCAAGATACTGGAGGAGAACCTGAAGCTCCCAGGCCTCTGGTAGAGGACCCGAGCTCAGAGGATGAAAAAAGAGAGACCACACGCGGAGGGTGAGAAGGGAATTTTTTATTTATTTAAACATATGCATTGATTTGCAAAAGTAATATTTTTAAAAATCTCCATACTTTATATAAGCACTGTAAATCTAACTGAGGATCTGTCGCAGGGCTTAAAATGTATGTTGAATGTATGTTAACATTATATAGAAGTCATGAATTTTTAATTTTATACCATTTTGTATATTTTGGGATTGGTTTTAAATCTAAATATGCCATGTTTTGTAAACGTTTCTTGTACTGGGAGTGCATGTCGAAATAAGCTTATATCTATCTGCTTCTACCCTGAACATTTTTTTTTTCAAATAAAAATTTTTGTTGTTTTCAACTTTAAACTGCGCAAAACTTTCAAATCTTTAACTGTGGAGGAACGGTAGGTATGTGCTGCCCTCTGTTGGCCACCGGAATGAGGTACAGCTACCAGTATTTCAAAGGAGGCATAGCTGAATTATTAGAAATATATGTGAATGAGTCTGTTTCCCTGAACGTAGAATGAAATAATTGAAACAAAGAAAGAGAAACATGTTGTCCATATAACACCTGTCATAACCTACATCCTTCCACTAGAGGGAGCTATTTGACAGTGTCGTTAAAGTAACTAAGGAAATTAGACAACAATTTATTAAGAATAAGTCAGATTAATCACACTGTTTCCATTAGTTTACGTATTTTTAGGAACAATACCAAGAAAAAGCAGTTTGTACTTAATTCTCTGTGAGAGGTAATTCCTGCACTTAAAAAAACAATAAAATTTTCCAGTTTTTTCTGCTAATAAACCAAAAACAAATCACAGCTGATATCTGTGACGGAACAACCTGCTTTTAATGTACTAATTTATAACAGCGCTGCTGTTTACAAACATACTTCATTTGCGGCTCATAAAGCAATCAATATCTATTTATAACAAAAGACTCCTGACGCTGATCCTGGTGATGAACTTTCTGCATATGAATCATATATGACATCCTTCTGACGTCATGCAGTTGCTCTTCACATGTGGAAATGTTGCACGTTACGTCAGTTACATATGAGTTTGGTGCTTATTGACACCAGAAACGCGAAATAAAATCAAGAATCCCGCTGTGGTCATGTTAGTTCTGGACTTTAATCTGGTTTACAGCATATTTGGTCAGAAATAGATGGTTATATGACAGAGGGCTGGGCCGCCATGACTCCACTCAGGCCAACACTATTTTCATTGTGGTCAAAGATGAAGCGCAGTTCAAGATTGTTCCCCTCCCAGCGCAACTGAAACCCAAAGTACAGCGTAAAAGTTCAAAAAACATATCACTCCTCAATTTAAAATTTAAAAACAAAAATAATATAAATTTATAGAACCAGCAGGTTCTATAAATTTATAGAACCAGCTGCAGTGAGCCTTTGTTTTAACTCCAGAGAGGTAAAGAAAAACTGATTCAAACTCATGTTTTTAAAATCAGCTTAGATAATACTTAATAATATATGATATTATTAAATATGGCATATTTAATAATAGTTTTAATGGTTTTTATTTTATATGTTATCTTTCTTTCTCTGGCTACACTAGCCAGAGCTATCGCCATAAACAAGAGCTAACACAAAATCAAAACAGATTAAAAATTTAAAGTGAAAATGAAGAGTCTTCAGGTTGCTGTAACATCATTCTTATTAAATAACTGATAAAATATTTTATCCCAGTGCTAACCGTAAACAGTCTGAGTTACAAACTGGTGCTCTGTCTAGCATCCACTACCCTCTTCTTTGGGTTAGCATTTCCAAACAGCAGCAGCTAACTCTCTTCTTCATCTTCATCTCCATGGAGTGCATATTTCAATGCACTCCAGCTCAAATTGAAAAAGCTAAACATTACTCAATGCGGAAAAATTAGAAGATATCAAACTTGTTAACTTATTTAAAATTAGCCCTTATCAATTGAAGTTACATTCAGAGTTAAAATTATATGGCACACTTAAAAATACCATTGTATTTCAAAATCAAATTTGTTCTGTTTGCCATAATAGCACTGGTGTAATGTAAGCTAATTACAAACAATGCTAATGATAACAGGTATGTTATGCTTTAGAATGATAAAGCATCTGGTGCTGTTCTAAATAATAAAAAAAATACTTGAAAATATGACGCAAGCTTCAGCAACAGGGAGTCAAAGCGCTTAACCGGAAGTGAGCGCCCAAGTTCCGCTCGGGGCCTTTACCCGGACCGGACCGGCCCTGCAGCCGGAGACGAAGCAGTGGAAAGAGGGCGGTCACACTCTCGCTTCGAGTCGCTCCTCTTTGGCGGACGCCTTGCTGTGGATGACAACCGTCCAGCTCGTCGCAAAAACAGCGGTGCTGCTCGGCTGGCCGGGGCTTTAACACAGCGGCGGGGGGAAGCGAAGCGAACCGAGCCGAACCGAACCGGGGAGGGGAAGGATTTACTGACACAGCCCGAGCATGGCGACCCAAACCACCGCATCCTGCACTGGATCTACTTTGCTACAGCCAATCAGCGAAATCATAGACCTCCCACTCGACCAGGTATGAGTCCAGATTCAGATTGAATCTTTATATATAGACCGAGTGCGTGACGTGATTTTCCAAGCGACATGTTATTGTAACAGCTGATGCGCAGCGACCCGGTGCTGATGATGATGATCTGCTGTCATCGCCTAAATGTCCTTTGTGGACCCTTACTGGGTCAGCAGAGAAACTGGTGTTTGCTGGTTAAAATTTACCCAAACATTCTGGTTAGTGTGTATCTAGGAGACACAATGGCTTCTATTCATTACTGAGCAGCAGAGGAGGTCCAAAACAACTGAAAAGCTCGGTCTGGTTCTTATTAACCCGGTCCTGATGGGCTCCTTCTTAGGAAATATACAACCTAATCCAGAACCAACACAACCCACTGTGTTTATGGTGCTTTTTAAAGTTTTATTTAATCAAATACATGCAAATACCAGGTTAAAATATCCAGCGTGAACATAAGAAATAGTTTTAGATTATTATTTCAGTTATTAGGTATTTAAATCCAGTAGAGAGGAAAGTAGCTTCACTTACACGTGAATGCTACCAAACCTGTAGAATCAGGAAACATTAGAACCAGTCTGTCGACGCGACACCGTTTCTAAAGGTTAAAGGTAATTTTATTTATATAGCACATTTTCAGCAGCAAGGCAATACAAAGTGCTTGCAAAGCACAACAAATTAAAACTCAGAAATTTATTGTCTGGAAAGTGCTTCAAAGTAATTCGTTAGAAGCGTTTTTACTCCTAAAGCATCCAAAGAGAGAAAACACATGTACAGCGGAGCACGGTGGTGGCAGTATGATGATCTGGGACTGGGTCTCAAACTGAATCATCAGTTTGAGGCTTTATTCTCAGTCAAAGAGGCGATATCACCTCTGAATGGCTCCGCAGAAACAAAATAAAGGAGTGGCCTAGTCAAAGTCTGGACCTCAATCTGATTAAGAAGCTATATAACTAACAATTATTTTAGTAATTGATTATTCTATCAATTATTCAGACACTTAATCGATTATCAGACAAAAAATTGGCACATACTGCCAGATTATCCAATTAACCACTTAATATATATATGCATATCAAATATATCAAAAGATGCAAATAAACCATTTAATCCTATTTTTACATTTTTAATTTGCAAAAATGCAATAAAATGGCCTTTTGTTAGTGAACGCTGGATCATTTATAGATTATTAATTTTTGCATTATCAGTTAATGATTAGATAAAATTGTGCTTTTTTTTGCAGAATTTGAACCGAGTGAAGCCAAAACTTCATCACTTCATTTAGAACAGATTTACAAAGATTTTCGTAAATCTTGTATAGTTTTGAATTAATTGCTGCTCTGATTGTGTTCTTCTTTCAGCAAACAGACTTTTTTTTAATACATATACTCCAGTTAATGATTAACCGGTGACTAAACTATTTGACAATAATCGATTAATCACGATTAATCGTTTCATTCCCATGTGTTGACTTTCTCTCAGGAAGCACGTGGTGACAGTGGGGAGGATTAACTCCATTTTAGCAGAAAGAAAAGCCTCTCCTTCAGAATCTGTTGTCTTTTAGCTTAATGTTTGCTAAAATCAAGTAATTTTTTGGTTTTATCTGAGGATCGGTGCAGCAGCCACACCTGGAGGAGGCGGACATGTTTAAACCCAGATCCAGTCCAGCTAAGCAAACATTTTGTCACCAGTGTTGTTAGTGTGGGTGTGGCTCTGGGATCCAGAGAGAGAGTTTTATCACAGGGTACTTAAACGTGTGTTTGCGGGACTCTGTCGGCCGATCAGAGGCTGCCGGCGTTTCAGACCCAAAGCAAACATGTCGAACCAGAATGCTTCGTTCTTCTTCTCCTGTCAGCCTCACAGGCTACTTTTTGATCCCTCAACAAACTGGATGATGTAACTCAAAGCTTCAAGAGAGAAAACTTTGCCGTTTTATCAGCTGGTCTTTCCCAAACGTTTCCTTTTGTCCTGGAAGCTTCTGGTTTGGGTTTTTGTTGGTGTGGGCGTGTCTGGCAGGAAGTTCATAAACCGGTTCTAAATCATGTTTTTACATATCACTTAGATTTACTATCATAAATATAGATTTAAATATGCAATGCCATACTAAGGTAAAGTTTGGTTTTTTTGGCAAAAACAAATCTAAAAAGTGTGGTGTGCATTTTTGTTTAGAATCTGTGACAGTAGTGACTCATGGAGGCTGAATATGCAGAAGTTTTCAGTTTTTATGTCTAAAAAGATTCAGAAAACCACAAATAATTTTCTTTACTGGTCACAAAAGGTTAAAATAAAAGCATTAAAGTGTTAAATGGGCTCTGTATGGAAGCACATTCCTGCCATGAATGAAAAACAATTAAAACCCAACAGGAAATCATAATTACATGTTTTAAAATCAGAATTACAAGAATAAAAGTCATTTTATTTCTAATGTCTTGCTTTCAGTTAGCCTCTCTCAGTTAGCGTCTCCTTTCCAGCTCCCAGGTCTGCTGAGAAACTCTCCCCTTTGTCTTTAATTTGCTGCCCTCTGAGAGTTTTACATGCCAATTGATTTCTATTCTTCAGCTCCGTGTAATTGAGTGCTGCTGGCTGTTACCTTTATGAAGGTTCAGAGTTAACAAGACGAGCATGTGTGATTCCTCCTGGGAGGAAGCGATAAGTTAGCTCAGGTGCTAAAATCACTCAGGAACATGAAACAGGTCTTCATACACTGGGATGGACTTTTATGAGGAAATGTTTAATCGTCTAAATGTAAAATATGGTTCGGATACGGGGAACAACTGCCTCACTTAGGGGTCAAGTTGTGTTGGTTTGATGAGGCTCATCACACCAGATTAGTGTACATAAATTTAACAGATTTACAACAATCATTTCACCTTGTGTGAGCTCTTAAATCCTCTGTTTTAGTTGTGCCAGGAATCGCAGGAGGTTTTAATCTTTTTTATTTTACTGATTCTGTTTTAGTGAGGCAGAATCTTGGCAAAACGACTGTTAGCCCTGGCTGTCGGATCCATCTGTCTGGAAACGGCATCGCTTTGGTTGACGCTCAGATGTGACTCCCTTTGGTGGTCAATTCAGTAAAACCAGGAAGCGGTGAACACCGCTAGCCAAAAAGTTAGCTGTGCTAAACATAAAACACTTATCATTAGTTCTGCTAATGCTGAAGTGCTATACCAACATGTTATTTGGTGGAAGCTAATGCTAACGTGCTATACCAACTACGTGCTGAACATTTGTTTTATATTTCTGCACATAAACCCAGTCTTGATGTTCCTGGTGGATTTCTGTGCAGCAGCGTTTCTGCCCTCAGCAGCAGAGAAGTAGCTGCTGGGTGTCGAGCTTGTCTTGGCGTTGTATCTGGTGCAGAGTGCTGCAGCAGACACGCATGTTGGCATGTTTGTGGTTTCAAACCTGACGCAACCGACCCAGACGTGCACAGCTTTGAATTTCATGGTGGTTTTCAACTTGTACGAATAATCGTTAGCCAGCTTTGTGGTTTCAAGACAACCATCTTCACAGCATGATGCTGCCACTTTGGCTGGGCACAGGCCTTAAATCCCATAAGAAAACCAAAGGTTGGTGGCTGTGATGTAAAAAAGTTCAAGTTGTATCAATATTTTTTCCAGAAATAAGTAATTTCATTCCATTCAGAGTAAATCATTGGCGCTCTTCACCTTCGGCGCAGCAGACAGACGTTCAGACGTTAATCAGACTCTTTCGCCTTCAGTGCTTCTCCACTGCAGGAAGCGGTCAATGGGAGTATTGACTGAAGCTCTGAGAGGCTCTGATGCTAAACCTGTGATTGATTCATCTCCGTCCCGCCGGGCAGAAGCTGCTGCAGGTTTCTGAAGTCTGGCCACCAAACCGTTTGGATTTTTACAAGAAAATTAAAAAATTTGGTTAAAATATTGATCAAATCTGTAGAAACTGAGCAGATATCCTGGATAAGACTTTGCTTCCTTTGGTTTTGCTGATCAGGTTTTTTCCTGCCGATTCCGATTCCTATCACCCATGAGGGCCGATCACCGATACCGATCACATA
>NW_015114600.1:66273-84394 GCF_001443285.1 Poecilia latipinna
TCCGTATGTCTTTTTTACCGCAGTGAGCCTCGATGTAGCCAAACTCCGTCAAGTATGGCATTGTTTTTATGTCGTATTAGATTCATCGTGTTGATGCATTTTGACCTGCTTCAATTTTCCGCTGCAACACGCAGCAAACTTCCCCATTCACTCAGTGAATTGGAGAGTTTTTACTTAACTCTCCAAGATCATCATCAGTTTATTCACTAAACAAAGTGCAGACTCTTTTTCTTTTCCTGATTTCTTCTGTGTCTGTATACTCCAGTTAACGATTAATCGATTATTAAATTAGTTGACGATTATCTTAGTAATCGATTAATTGTTTCAGCTTTACAATAAATATCTATAAATTTGAAAACATGACTAAATGCAGTGATGTGAATCAGTTTTGTATGCGACTGGTGTCCTAAAGAATCTTATTACTAATGTTTTTTAAGAGCGTTGTTTCTGTTTACTTTGTCACTTTTATCGTTATTTCTGTGCTTTTGCAAGGCAACATTTACATCATTTTATAAGGATAAAGACATTTTTACGTCATTCAGCTGTATTTTCCTCCAGCAGGGTGACCTCTCTGGTGAGACCAGTTGAAATGCTTCACATGCGGCGCTGCGGGCGCACGCAGGGCCCGGCCCAGCCCGGCCTGGCGCTGCTGGCTGCCTTGTGGGGAAACGTCTGATTGTTCAGCTATTAATAGCCTGGATCAGCCTGCTGCACTGCAGGCTTCATGTGTGCCTTTCTTCTTCTGGTCGTTCCTCATCAGGCTTCTCTCTGGTCTCAGCTGGCAACTAAAGTAAAGCAGGGGCTTCAAAGTGTGGCCCGGGGGCCATTTGTGGTCCTTGGGATGAGTTGGTGCGGCCCCTGACTGCAGTTGAAAATGGTGCAGATTTGGCCCATCTGGAGCCGATGTGGATGAGAAGGACATTTAAAATTATTTTCATGGTGAGTTTATTTCTTAAATGGAAATAATTTTACAGATTGTAGTGTGAGGTCACACAACAAAAGCTTTAAAAGGAAACAAAAAACTATTTACTGGCCAACAAAACATTAAATAATCGGCTCAAAAAGTTAAATAAATGCAAATTTCATAATAATATTGGTTTCAATAAAACATGTAGTTTGTTCAGTTTATTGTTGTACATTAAAAGGAGAAGGAATTCACAATAATATTGTTTTAATGTTTTTTAATGGAGAGAAAAGCTAACTTTGGCTTTACCAAAGCCCGGTGGGCCCGGTTTGAGGTGCAACCAAACCCGATGTGAGCAGAAAGGTCCAAACAAGCCCAGGCTTCGCCCAGGAAGCGTTTTGTTCCCCTTGTGTCGGCGTCTCCTCATGCAGCAACATGTCTCATGCAGCAAAAATACTTCAGAAGATCTTGTTATGCAGTAATTTTCTTATATGTTTCCATTCTCCATTTACACTAATCTTTCTGTGTTTTGACAAAAAACCTTTCCACAAACTGCTTTATGGGAAGTGGGCACCGCTAGCTGAACAGTTAGCTAACCTTGAATCACCTGTCATAAACATTAGTTCAATGTAACACGAAAGCGCTATGCTAGTTTAGTATTCAGCAGAAGATAATGCTGAAGTGCTATGCAGACTTTGTATTTAATGTAAGCTAATGCTAAAGCACTACATCAACATTGTATTTAATGTAAGCTAATGCTGAAGCGCTACATCAACATTGTATTTAATGTAAGCTAATGCTAAAAATGTTAAATAATCTGAAAGTTTTCAAAACAGCCAAATAAATTAGTGTTTAAGGAATTATCTGGATAAATTAGTTTAGGAGAAGTGCGCTAAAAGTTAGCCAAAATATTAAATTGCTCAATGAAAAATGATCTCCCGCTAACCTGGACACGAATGCTGTTTCCTGCTCTGTTCTCATCAGACTCAGATGGTTTAGAAAGTTTGCCATGTTTGCTTTTCTTAGCTACTTTTGACACAGATTGAGTTTAAATTGAGTGTTTTGATGCTTCGCCCTGATCCTGGCAGCAGCTGCATGAATCCCTAAAGCTGTGGCGGCGAACTGGAGGGAGGCTTTGACTTAATAACACTAAGGGGAGAAGAGGATTTTATGCTAATGATGGTCTAAATTCATCTCCTGCTTTGTGTTGACGCACAAAAACAGACAGACAGAAACCCAGCGGCGTGAGTGACGGAGGCTCGATGCTAAACATGGAGCTGCACAGAGACGGGAGGGAATGGTGACTGAGTTTACCAACTCTGTCTATAGAGGTGTGTGTGTGTGTGTGTGTGTGTGTGTGTGTGTGTGTGTGTGTGTGTGTGTGTGCGTGCACGTTTGTTTGTAATACCTTGTGGGGACGATTTTCCTGACATATACTACGTTGTGGGGACCAGTTGCTCCTTGTGGAGCGGAGCCTGGTCCACACAGGGGGAAACCCTGTTTTTGGGTCAGGGGTCAGAGTTAGGGCTAAGGTATGAATTGAATTTTGGTTGGTTCGGGTTAGGTATGTGATGGTTAGGGTTAGGAAAAGGGTAAAGGTGGTTTAGGCTGTAGAAATGAATGGAAGTCAGTGGAAAGTCCCCACAAAGATAGCAACACAAACATGTGTGTGTATGTGTGTGTGTGTTTTGAATAGTCCTTACCACAGCACTCAGCTCACTTCCCCATTGAAAAGGTGCCCGGTTCCAGTCAACAGGCCCCTTTTATTAGGATGATTATCTCCTCCTGCCCCATGGGAACCTCCAGACTGCAGCTTCTCGTTAATTAATCTTTGACAAGGCGAGTTCACAAACATGTTAATGGAAAGGACACTAGGCTGGAGGCGAGCCGGTTCATTTTTGCATAATTATCAGCATTTCACACAGTTTTTTCAGCAGTTTGCTGACCTTGGGTGACTTTTTCTCCTTCCAAGTTTTTTTTTTGTAAAATATCGAGGCGAAAAAGCTCACATTCTTTCTAACAACATCCAAATTTAGACATTTCTTGCTCCCTCTTTCTACATTTAACATGTTAAAAGAGCAACAAGTCTTCAAAGACATTCAGCTGTTACCACAGCAGCAAGAACAAAATTTGAAAACTTTTAGTTTGAGAATGTTGAATCAGTGGTGAAGAAAAACCACAGCGTTAGAAAACAGCTTTAAGAAATCACCAAATAATAAATATCTTTTTTAACTATTTTAATAAAATAAATAAATGCTTCTGAGCCATTTTGCCCCATTTTTTTGTGGTACCAGTGGTAACAAAACCTTTGATATTAATATAAATAAACTAAAAACAAATCTAAGCTTAACATGAAAGTTCCCTTTGTTGCTTCTCTGAATGAAATGGACTCCAATTAAAGGTTGTATGAATCTTTCATAAATAAATCTCTGCTGTGATGTTTGAGAAGCTGAACGCCATGATGTTAGCATGGAGCCATGCGGGGCTAACGGCGCGGCCTCGTCCTGATGTTTCATACAAAGACAGATTTGCCCAGAGGAACAAAGTGACTCATCATCCATCTGTTTGTCTCTGCGCTGCCCGTCCTCTCTTGCTCCACGTCCTCACCGTCTCTGACATGAAATCTGATGGGTTAGATTAAGAAACGAGCAGATGGATGCTGCATGTGAAGAGCCCGTTTGGCACGGCGCTAAGCAGAGCTGATGGCAGAATAAGTAAAGCGGCTCTGCTGTTTTACTCCTCCTCACATGCGCTCAGTATTTCACACAATGACGAGGAAGCTTATCTCTGTCTTCCACCGCGTTTACTACTTCCTCCCTCCTTCTGAATTTCTCCCTCAGCTCGTCGGTGTCCGGTTTGTCTTGCTACCGAGCTTTTTGCTGCTGCTGCCAGGAGGAAACGGCCGGCTGCGGATTATCGCTTCCTGCACCATAAAAACATCTGCTTGCTGCAAGTTTTCATATCTCTGGAACTTTTCCATGTTTTGTTTCCCTGCAAACTAAAACTTTACTGTATTTTTTAAAAGTTATTTCTTATTTTGGGTTTGAAGCTTTTTAGCGACACTCGACAATGAAGGAACGGAAACAAGTGATGCTGGCATGAAAATGTAGAAAAAGTAAAATATGTTCATGTATTTTGATTATGTAACTTTGAATCAAAAGATTACTTTAGATTACTAGAAATTATATGTTAATATTGATGAGCAAATAATTATTATACCAAAATGTTTTATCATTAAACAGGCCATAAAAGCGTTTATGACGGTAAAGAGATTGTTTATGTTTAGCTGCAGGATGAACACTGACTGTTATGTTTAAATGAAACTCGTAACACTGATTTAATGTTGCAAAATGAGTTAAGATCTCAGTAATGAAATTATGCTGTATTTAAAGAACTTATGATGAAAAAGCAATGGTTGTTCATGCTTTTTGACTCAGTTTAAAAGTATTTTTTGATTAATAAAATAATTAGTATTATTTTATTGAAGCTAAGATTGTCTGTTTTACTCCTTAACTGCCTGATGTATCTAATTAGCATCATAGCTCAATTTGGTGCAGTGTGTCGCGTCTAAAATCCTCCGTTATTTTTAATTCCTGATATGAACTGCATCATGCTGCCTGTTTCTGAACAATAAATCAATTCTATCGATTGATTTTTTTGTAATTTAAATGTTTTGAAAATTAGATTTTTTCCGCTGTAGCATTCCTTGTGTTTCCATGGTTCAGACTGATGTAAAAGAACTGCCATCTTGTTTTGTTTATTCTGAAGTTGAATTCAGGTGAACTCAAAGAAAAAGTTACTGAACTATTAAGATATTTTATGTAATTTCTGTGTTTTTAAAAAGTGAGGAAAGAAATCAAGATTAGTGTTTACTTTAAGGCCAGCATTAGTCTGAACATTTTATTAGAAATAAATTTTCCCATTTTCTGATGTGTTTCTCCCTCTTTGGTTTGTTTCATGCACATTAAAAATGTCCTCTGGATTATTTTTTGCAGAAATTCATTAGGCGTCGTTGAAAATCCAAATTTCATGGAGCTTCTTTATCAGGCTGCTCTGCAGGTGGATCTGTGGCCAGAAAAGATGAGTTTAGTTGGATTTAGCTGCAGGAAAAGGGCCTTAGCTGACGACACATCAGCTTGATGTAAAGTTTGACATTTTGCTAGAGCTTTTGCCAAACACAGAAAACTGTGAAGAAATCTGCGGCAGCTGCTGCTGGTCTGAACGATCCTCTGTTCCTCCCTCTTCACTCTCCTACATGACATTCCTTCGCCAACAAAGCAGCGCTCTGATGTTCAGGGATGGGCTCGCTTCGCCCCGATTGACTCTACGCTCAGCCGAACGTTGTCCATGTTTGACTGGTGGGCAGAAACGTTCCCATGCAGCTTTAGTTTTACATTATCATACATTCTCTGAGAAATGGGCAAAAATTAGACATTCAGCCGGATTATGTAACTTATTTAACACAAATGTGCCAGATTTCTTTTTACTTAGAGCTAAGAAGTGACTAAAATTAAAGTTGTGTTTTCTTTTGGTTGATGGTTGAGGAAGATGAAGCCATGAATGTGATGCACCTTAAAGTGAACAAATCTTATTTTTAAATCTTTCCTTTTCACATTTAAATCAGTCATTTGTGGTCTGTGTATAGTGAAACTGCGATGCTTTGCTCTGAATTCCTCTTTTTAAGGTTCGTTTCAGAGCAACTTGTCTTGGTGCCGTCTCTTTAAATGCAAATGAGGCGCAGGCCGCCGCGAGCTAACAGCTAGCACACAGCGCTAACATTAGCACAAGATGCGTTTTGCTAGCAAAACAATGATGTCATCAGCATGCAATAAATTCATGTCTAAAATAACAGATTTTCTAATTTTAGTGTTTTTTTGCATCTTTCCCTCAGATATAACTGAGTATTTTTATCTTTCTGTAAATCCTTCGTGATGCTAGCGGAGGTAGCTAAATGCGCTGCGTAAACAAAGAGGACTTTCTCTGCTGATTAAAATAAAATCTAACCAGGAAATTCAAAGTGGTTCTGATCCTTGTGTGGGTTAATAAACTCGGCCACTCAACATTTGGACTTGTTGCTTTGTGGTCACTGTGGACTCATGAAGTTGATTAGCTGGAAATTTAACAGTTAAAAAAACTGAATGGATTCAAAGATATGACCGATATCTTTGAACGCAGCACTGGGCAGAAGAACTGAGCTTTTATACTCCAAGTGCACAAACAAATGTATTTAAGGGTTAAAAAGGGGATTTTTCTTCCTCTGAACTTTCCTTTGTTTGCTCACCGGCTGAACATTTTCACAGGGAAAAGAGAACAAACTTGTTACGCTTCATGTTCTCTGCATGCTTGCCTCAGCGTTTATGTGTCTTGGACAAACAAAATGTTTCACCGCTTTAATTTGTCAGCATGTGACCTGCAGACAGACGTTGGGCTGCATCTCCTTCCCTCCCCATTAATCTCATCTCATAGCAATTAATGTCTAATTAATGTGCTGCAGTGATGCTCCTGTGTTTGCATGAAGCTGTGTTTGTTTCCCTTTGAATTGGGAGGTGTGTGTCGCCGTGTGTGTGAGGTTAACAGGAACAGCGTCACAGGATGTTAAAGATCTTCCCTGAGCCAGTTTGTGCTGACTCACAGAGACGTAAACATAAACACGACGTGACACCAGCAGGGCTGCCGGATCGCCTCACAATCAGACTCACGGCTCTGTGAAAAGTTTTATAGATTTATTCCGAGTTTGATGGTTTTTGTTCCACTTATGTTTCTGCTGGTTTTCTAGCTGTTTTTGTATCTGATCGGTATTGGCCGATACTAAACCACAGATATCGGTATCGGAAATGAAAAAAATTGATCAGTGCATCCCTAAAAGCTCTAAATCTGATGATAAAAACACACTGAAACTGACTAAAAAAACATTAAAACATTAAAATTGGCGTCAAAAATACGGAAACTGATGTTGAAAACATATAAACTGTTAAAAACAGTTTATATGTTGGGCTGCATCTCCCAACATATAAAGTTGGTTTAAGTGTAGAAACACTTAAACCGACTAAAAAAAATTCAGAAAGTTATGATTAAAAACATGTAAACTGATTGTAAATAACACAGAAACTAACAGGAAAAAAAAACATGGAAACTGATTATAATACTGATATGTTGTGTCCCTGGTTTAGTCTCTCACCTAATATGACTTCATGATGTTTTTATGATGTAAAGCTCTTTGTTGCTGAAGCTTTATGTAAATAAACGTAACGCCTCATTAGGAGTGAAGCTGAAACCGGCTGCCGCTTTAATCCCTTTCATGCAAATGAAATCGTGGAGTTCAGTGTTTTCATGGGATTTCTTCGTCTGCCGCTCCTGTGCAGGTGAACTTCGTGGCGTGTCAGCTGTTCGCTCTGCTCATGGCTGTGTGGTTCCGGCTCTACCTCCATCCCAGTAAAACCAGTCCCTTCATCAGACATGTGGTGGCCACCCTCCTGGGTCTGTACTTGGCTCTGTTCTGCTTCGGCTGGTAAGGCGCCGCCATGTTTATCCTGCATTTTCATGAGAAATGCGCACAAAAACTTTGTCGGTCATCTGCTATGTTTTAAATAAGAAAAGCAATTAAAATCACACATGAAAAAGTTTGTTAATGTGATAAGTCATTAAAAAACATGCAGCTCTATGATCCTCCTACCATTTCCTGTTGTTTCTTTGTCGTTTCTGCCAGTAGTAACATCCAGTAGCTCATCATGTGACTCGTGGTGCAAAAAAATGATTTTTCCACGTAGTTTTAAGAAATCGATGCGGCTGAGAAACCTCCTACTAGAAAAGCTAAGAACGTTTAACTTTTGCTTCTGGGTGAAAAACGTTCTGCACATTTTAATGGTTTTATTTGACTTTAATTTCCCTGCAGCCGCCATGTTTCAGAGAAATGCAGCATTACTGCACCGGAATGAGGCTGACAGAAATTTAATTCAACATTCGGTGTTCTAGCTGAGCACAAATTCATGAAAACTAATTTACAGAGTTTGGTTTGCCTCCAGGTGGCGCTACTGTGACTTTATTTAAGATATGTGTTACAACAATTTTAATGTTCCTGGTTAAAAATAGGTTTAAAAAATTAAGATTATTTGTCAAATTGTTTCAAATTCCTGCTGCTTCTAGTAATTTGATACTGAAATTAAATGAAGTGTTTTATTATTTGACTTCCTGGAGGCGGAGCTTCAGAAAGAGCAGGAGCTTTTAAAGAGACAGAGGCCCAATTTCAACTTGTTAAATCAGAAAGTTAAATTTATTTTAAGTCATATTTGATATATATATCATTTTCATAATGACAGTTCTGCTATATAATGGGACTATGTGCCTGGAAACACATATTTTGCCGTCGTGTTTTCGCCTGTTTTTGTTTTGCCGTCGTGTTTTCGCCTGTTTTTGTTTTGCCGTCGTGTTTCCTCCTCTCCTCGTTGTCTGCATTGACTCTCGGCTAACTCAGAGCGGCGTCTCTGCTCTGCTGCAGGGCTTGACGTCGGTCAGATCACGGCGCTGCTGGACTCGGTGTTTCTGTGTTTCTGCTCTCCTGCGGCGCTCTGATGGTGCAACCTGTTCCAATATCATAGGGATGAATTTTTAGGAGTTTAGCTGAAATAAATTCAGATTTCTCTCCTGTGCTCTGACTGCCTGGACCCTGCTGCATTGCTCAATAATTGTTGATATGTTTGTGTAATATTTGTGTGACATTTGTCTTGTCTTTAAAGGTATTCGGTCCATTTTCTGGTGCAGAGCGGCCTCTCCTACGGGGTGATGATCTTTGCCAGCCTGGAGCACATGCACAAGTAAGACAGCAACATTTTTCAGTGAAGCATTTATGGTTCTTTCTCCAGGATGGTGCAAATCTGCAGGAACTTTTAAACACACAAACTAGTGCGGGTTGTACTTCATTTTGCCCAGTCCAAAGTTATAAATAAACCTCATAAACAAAGTTAGCATCACTTTTAGCAAAGCAGGCGTCAGAACTCAATTATTTGTTCTGATTTTGTAATTTTTTTTTATTACGTTCTAGTCGTAATTTTCCCGTTTCCCGTCAAAACAGCCCACATCATGATACTTCCACCGCCTTTTAGTCCATGGTAATGCCATGGTCTGCTATCCTGGATTCTTAATTTATAGATTTCAACATGAAGCTGCTCCATTTGTGAGGTCAGACACTGATGTTGGACGGCAGGAGACAAAGCCTGCAAGTTCCCTCAGAAACTAGCTGAGCCTGATGCAGGGGAGCCTCAAGATTGACAGAAAATGTGACTGCATAGTGATAAGTTATTAGAAGATATTGTTGATGATACTTTAACACCAGCTGGAGGTGGAGCAGATGATGAAGTTCTGGTCCAAACAAGCTGAGTCTATCAGCTCATTTGCAGGAATTAAAGTGTATTCCATAACATTACTCTGTAAATTAAACCTTCTTTATAGTTTATCACTTTTAGCTTTAATTTGTTCAGCTTTGCTGATTCATCGTCCAGGTTTGTGACCTTGACTCGTTAAGGTCACCACATTCAGGTTATCCCCAAAAGATAGGAAATTTATCTTATTGTTTGCCGTTTATTGTGAAAAATTTCTTATCATATTTTTGATTTATTTTCATGTTAAATTTCAGTTATTTATATTAAATAAAAAAAATGGACAGTATGATCAGAAGTTTTAGTCATTTTCTCCACGTTTCGTGGCAGCATCAATTAATGTAAAAAAAGATGATTAAATACAGTTGCTGTGCATTTTAGAGATATAACTAAAAGTTGTCCAGCAGTAAAGTCCCAGAACTCGCTGACATGTCGCTGTTTGCTGAGGTTACTGAACCTTCCAGG
The DNA here is from genome assembly GCF_001443285.1 of Poecilia latipinna. Taxonomy (NCBI): domain Eukaryota; kingdom Metazoa; phylum Chordata; class Actinopteri; order Cyprinodontiformes; family Poeciliidae; genus Poecilia; species Poecilia latipinna. The sequence goes on from NW_015114600.1 coordinate 76,015, forward strand.
TCTTTGCATAACAAATGAATTTCTGACCCGGTTCAGGTCGGAAGCCCGCGGCTTTCTGAGCGGACACGGCGATCCTTTGTTTGACCTGCGACCTTTGCTCTTGGAGCTCGACCTGACATGGTTACACCTGCACGGCTAGCAGAGCGATTAGCATAACAGCAGAAAAATAAACGGAGGCAGGAAATGGAAGAAAGATATGAAGAAATATTCACAGCTAATCGCACTGAGCTTCTTTCTTTCTGTCTTTTCTTTGTTTATTTCTGTTTTCTTTGTTTTTCTGCCTCTTCACTCTGATTTTTTTTCTGTCTTTGTCTGTCTGTCTATCTACCTATTAATCTAATCTAATCTCTCTTCACTTATATCTGCCAAGTAGAAGCACAAAAATCTGTGAAACTCTTAAAAACAAAAAACAACAGGACTTTATGGGAAGCGCTGGTTTGGGACAAACAAAGGAAAAGCCAATTTAATGTAATTTAAACAATTATTCTCTATTTGTTGAGGATTTACAACATTAATTCACTGTGATCTGCTGCTTCACAGTTCGGTCTGATGCAAATTTCCTCTATTTGACTAATTGAGCAAACAAGTTGCAGCAAAGCGAGGAATGCTGCCGGCACACAGGCAGTAAATCCAGTCAACACAAATATCCTTTACGGTCCCACAGTGAAGAGATTAGCAGCAAAGTGATGAAAAAAGTCATCCGCATGCAGAGAAAAATAAGAGTAAAAGACTTTAGTAACGTTTTTTAAAAAATGTCATATGCAAAGAATGTAAAACTGAGTGCAGTCATTTAATAATAAAATTCACCTGCACTTCTCAGTCCCTCAGTTTTTCATAGAAATTCACACAAAATCATCAAATACTTTCCACAGCATGTCAGGGCCACTGCAGAGAGAAAGCAAAAAACAACAAAAAAAGACCACATTTTTCAGAAATTTTCTGAAAAAAAGGAAATTCCTGAGTTTCGAAAGTCAAAAAGTTTCAACTTTTCAAACTCAGAAATTTTTTGCTCAAAATTATTTGAGAAAAAAATTTTGGGGGGCTGAAATTTACTCTTTTATCTACAATTTGAAATAAAACTTTGTTTTAGATCTCAGCATTTTTCTGTGCTAAAACATAACTGAGTTTGTTACAAATTTCCTACAAAAACAGTCGCAAACATTGAATTTAAGTGATGCTAACTCCTAATTTAAAAAAATGTAATTCATAAAAATTAAAACAGAAACAGTGGAATTTGAGGAAAATGAATCAACATTTAGAAAAAAAAAGCAGATTTTATAGAGCCCTAGTTCATTTTTCAATTTGAGAAATCCCTTAATCTCCATGGCAACCATTCAGTTGTGCAAAACTCCTGAGTGGACGTAGCCCCGCCTTCGAGGTGCAGCTCCTCCCCCACTCAGCTCCTTCAAACTAGCCAGCAGCAATTGGCAAACATTTGAATATCTCATGTTAGGAGCTACGACTCAGTGACTAAAATGTTGTTAAAGGGTTAATAGAGGAGCCATGTTGGGATGACTTCCTGGAGGCGGAGCAGGAGTGTCTTAAAGTGACAGAGGCCCAATTTCAAGGCGTTAAATCACAAAGTCACATTTCTTTAACATATTTGTTTGATTGTGCTGTAAAATGGCCGCCATGTGCCTGGAAAATGTTTAACACTGACCCTTTGAAGGCGAACATATGTGACTGTATTTACAATATTTATTGTGAAGGATGCAAAAGAAAAAGCATGTCTCTGTTGTTTCTGTTTCTTTAGGTACTGCTTCATCGTCACCCTCGGTTACCTGATCCTCTGTCAGATCACAAGAGTCTACGTGTTCGACTACGGCATGTACTCTGCAGATTTCACTGGGTGAGCTTCTCTACCACTGCACGTTTTAAATAAAATCTTTACATGAAACATCCTAAATGACGCTGGAAGCGCCGAGTCAGTTCCCTCTTCGCTAGACGGCCTGCAGGTTGGAGGAGGCTGGTTGCTAAGCAACGTAACGCAAACCCAAATGGGCCGTCCGTCTGTTTGGCTTCAAAATGTCAAATCAAATATGCTTCTCTGAACCGAACGCCTCTGTTTGGTCGTTTATTATGCGTGGATTTATTCTGCTGATACTAGCAAGAAGAAGAAGCAGAGAGATGACTAGTGCAACACTCTTAGAGGCATGAGGAAGAGGAGCAGGAAGGAAGAGCAACAGGAAGTTAAAAAAGCCCCTAATTATCCAGGAGGGAACTTCCCACTGTAAGGATACTGGTGCAGCTGGTTCTGTTGCTGCTATTACTGGGCTAATTGGTATCTGAGCCCATTAGGTGGACGACAAAACAAAACAAATTGAGGATAACAGGAAAGCTTTTATTAGCTGAAATGACTAACACCTGGAAAATGAGTCATTTCTAGCAGAAATATTCGGGCTTTAATGTATTTTACTGGGATTTTAAGTGATGAAGAACACAAAGTTGTGCATAAATCAAAATATGTCTGTCGCTGAAATCGGACAAAAAATGTGTCTAAAATGGTCATAATTTTTCCCATTTAATTTGTACTTCATGTTGAATCAAACAGAAATAAATGTCATAAATGTTGTTTGCTTGTTTTGCTTTTCAGGCCCATGATGGTTATAACCCAGAAGATCACCAGCATGGCGTTTGAAATCCATGACGGTAAGACGCGCGCGGCTTCCTGCTCCTAAAGCGCCAGATGAGGCAGAAGTGAAAGTGCCACTTTGATTCTCTGAGGAGTTTAAAAAATAAAACGTTATTTTTGAGACGGCTCGACCAGTGGAGCAGAAAGAGAGCGCAGGCGCCGTTATGTAATGGGTTTATGGCCAACAGTTTCCTGAGGCCGCAGATTGAGCTCCAACAGGCTGTAAACTAGGAGTCGATTAAAATGTCTGTAATTAATCAATCGGATTTTAATTGAGAAAATAAGCAACTCATTCAATTCAAAAACCTCTTTTTGCTGCTAAATTACTGAATAAACAGACGCATGAAATCAACAACAGAGATATTTATTGTTTTTATTCTACAATTCAGGTTATTTTAGACATTAGCATTAGCTGCTACATGGTTAGCATTGAGATGCTACTTTAGCCTTGAATCGCTTCAGTGAGAGGCTAACTCCTTTTAGCACAACTTGAACACAACACTAGTATTTCTAATCAGATCGGTTTCTGAAGCAGAGATGAGCCTCCAGTGAGCCGAGAGGAGCGCTAACATCGCTGTTGTTAGCATGTGTAGCTTGTGCGTGTACCAGAAACGAATTCAAAGGTTCCAGTTGGGAGTTTTTTTATGTAAAAAAGAAAAGTTCAGTTAATTGAGCTAAAATCTAGGTCATTAAATTAATCAAAATCAACTCAGTAAAGTCCCAGCCCTTACTTTTTATCATTCTTTTATCAATTTTTTACAGTTCATTCCTTTAATTTCCCTTTAAGTCATGTGTACAGTGAAACTCCTCCTCAGGTTTGGTGAATGTTGGTCTTAATGAAGCGTAGTTTTATTTAAACAGTTTTGGTTTTTGCGCCCAATGAACTGAAAAGCTGCCGGTCTCCAACAATAAAGCGATCTCTGGAGGTCATGACCTTTTGCTCATGTTTATGTTGCTCCGCCATCACGGCTGCCCTCTGAATCCTGAACACCTTGACTGTTAAACCTGAATGTGTTTCGCAGCGTGCATCATGCTAGTGTGTGTGTGTGCAGGTTTGTCGAAGCGCAGGGAAGGACAGCTGACTCCCAGTCAGAAATACCTAGCTATCAGGTATGTGACTAAGGTATGTTTTAATGCTCCGACGGTTGAATTTAACATCTTGTCTGTTTTAGAGTGTAAGCCTGCGCTCTGGTGGTGTTTTAATCAAGGTGTTCTCGCCGGCTGCTGTCGGTGAATCATTTTACGGGAATGCCTGTAATCTGTTCTTCCTGCTTTGCGGATTGTTTTCCCTCTCAAATCTTCTCTGATGGAGATGAAATATTGCTGCAACAACGCCGCTCACGCTACGAGGCGGGACTTCCTTTATTAACATGAATACACAGCCAGAGCTGCAGTGAAACAGCTCAACTCAAAGCATGGCCTAGTCAAAGTCGAGATCTAAATTCCATTAAAGAGGCGGTATTATGTGTTTTCCAGGCATAGTGACATTTTATAGAATAATCAAGTAACTTTGTTTCCTTCAGTTGTTTTAAAAATGTTGTGTACATCAAATATGGCTAATATAAATTTGACTTTGTAATTTAACACACTGAAATTGGGCATCTGTCTCTTTAAGAACTTCCTGCTCTTTCTTAAACTCTGCCTTCAGGAAGTCATCCCAACATGGCTCCTCTAATAACCCTTTAACAACGTTTTTACCAGAGAAGTGGCTCCTATAATGAGCTCGGCAGTTGTGCAATTCCACCAGGTGTTTGCTAATTGCTGCTGGCTAGTCTGAAGGAGCTGCTGTGTGAGGTTGAAGTTTGGAAACTGCAGTTCTAGGGAGGAGCTGCATCTCGAAGGCGAGGCTAGGTCCAACCAGGTGTTTTTCATAGCTGAATGGTTGTCATGGAGATTAAAGGATTTCTCAAACATGCAGGAAAAGTCAAAGCAACACTCCATGTTTGTTTTTGATAAGAGAAAATCTTGATGAAAAGCTGAAAAAAGTTGATTTAGCATAATACCGGCCCTTTAAGAATTTGTGGTGAAATTTAAAAATTTATGTTCAGAAACACTCTGCGCCACAGAAAACCTGCAGCAAACAGGACGTTTTATTTGGGATTAGCTCAGAGTTTTGCTTATTTGTGTTTTTCTGTCGCTTCACATCCTGATAACGAGCGTCTCCTGTTCTGCTCAGCCGGATGCCCAGCCTGCTGGAGTACCTGAGCTACAACTGCAACTTCATGGGCATCCTGGCGGGACCTACCTGCTCCTACAACGACTATATGGCCTTCATGGAGGGGACGTCGTACCAGCGCCGCCACCAGGAGAACGCTAACGGCAAGGAGAACGGGAAGGCCAAGAAGCCCGAGCCTTCACCAAAGGTACCGGTCGGATCCAGATCCACTCACCTTAAATCAGCTCAAATGACTCAAACAGAAAAGGCTGTCAAGCTAAACAGTCATTAAATCTGAAACTTTGAGGCTTTTTTTAGAGCAAAGGTTTAAATAAAACATAAAGTGGAGCTTCAGTTATCAGCATTTCTGTCCTTTCTTCTACTTTGATTTGCCAGTTTTGGCCAATAATGCAAGAAAATAGAAGAAAAAATATTTTTCAGGAGCTTCTTAAAGAGACAGAGGCCCAATTTCAAGGCATTAAATTGAGGCATATTTGATGTGTGTAGTGTCTTTACATCAACTGAAGGTAATATAATTGCTTGATTTTAATGTGAAACGGCACTGTGTGCCTGGAAAATACTTTCCCCTTTAATATGCTGCATTCACTGACTGTTAAAATGTCAGTCTTTTCAGTTTCCATCCTGATTTCATGGAGCATCTCCACAGGAACAACTGTTTGATGAATGCAAGTTTGCATTTTTTTGATTTTTAGAAGTATATTTATTAATAACTGGTTTGGTTCTTTAGAAGTGGCCTGTTGTTCTCCATTGAACTGATTAGCATAGATTTATGGCCTATACAAAACACGTTCATCATATTTTTTTTTCCCTATAAAATGATTCTCAGATAATGAGATTTCAGTCTGGTCTTTTCAGAATGAGCTGTTTTTAGGGCGGTAAAACCAGCTGAGCAACTGTGCTAGCGCTCTGCTTTGGTTGCTAGGTAACGAGTGGAACTTTGCGGGGTTGCTAGGTAACAGGCTGGTCTTGCCTGAGGTCACTGGGTGAGGGGCAGTGCCTGATGATTTGTGATGTTACATTCAGAAGAATACCAAAAAAACTTCAACTCGGGTTGTTTTTAGAAGCAGTAAAAACCCAAAATGGAAATGAAACCAGAGTCCCCATCTACAGTAACCAGTCTGTGAATGAGAAGTCTCTCCTGATTCCTCCACCTGATCCATAATAAAGCGATTCATCGTCAGATAAACGAAGTGTTTTTATTTTTCCTTCCATGTCCTCCCAGCGCGCCGTGGTGTCCAAGCTGTGCACCTGCGCCATCTCTTTGACCACCTACCTGTCGCTCTACCGGCTGCTCCCGGTCGACCACTCCATAGACGAGTACTTCGTCAGCACCACGCCGTTCTACCTGCAGGTGGTCTACCTTTACCTGGCCATGCTGGCGCTCAGGCCTAAATACTACTTTGTGTGGACTCTAGGTGAGGAAACCTGAAGCTACAACCTGTGTTGTGTAATTAGGCCTGACGCAATAAGCAGTAAATCCATTAATCAATTAATCGTATTGTAAATTAAAACAAGGTTGCTTGTTTTGTTTTAAAACAGATTTATCTGTTGTTTTCTTTTCTCCGTTTCTGCCAAAACTGGATGATAAAAGACTTAAGTGTGGTGCTTTGCTCTTTCTTTTGAAGGACAAATTTGTTTACAGAGACTTATGATTCATTTTATTTGTTGTTTTGGTTGTTTTACTTATTTACTTTCAGATTTTAAATGTCTCCCAGTTCCTGTGTTAAATGCCCATTAGAATTTAAAGCTTATTGATCTTTGAGAATGTGTTCTTGCATTATTATGCCATCAAATCAAAAATGTAATTATCACAATAAACTCCCTGACCAACAGAATTAAACAGTATTTTTATGTAAAATCATTTCCCAGTGCAACATTGCCATCTAGTGTTGATGTGAGAACTGCATCCTATTGTATTTCATGAGGAATCTCCTGTTTGTGTGTCTGCAGCCGATGCCATCAACAACGCAGCCGGGTTTGGCTTCAACGGCTACGACACAGATGGCTCGCCGCGCTGGGACCTGATTTCCAACCTCAGGATTCTGGATATCGAGGTTCGGCGACGTCGTTCGTTTACCTTTTGGATTTCCTTTCCATCTGATTCCTGAAGTTTTATTGTTTCCTTTCAGTTTGCCACAAGTTTCAAGCTCTTTCTAGACAACTGGAACATTCAGACAGCTCAGTGGCTCAAAAGGTAACAGAGGATTATTTTTATTTCTGCGTTTTTATGATGCATTTTAATCGTTTTCTGGATGGGAGATTTGAAATTATTTTGCAACACACAACTTAAATTAATTTCTTGAACAGGTTTTGATTGTTTTGTGGAGTTTCCTGTATTCTGCACAGAGTTAAAAACAATGAAGAACAACATAAAGTTTTAAATTAAGATATAACAATAACAGGTATTTTTAATTTCCACATCAGAATGACAATAAAACTATATGTAATATTTGTTTCCTATAATTTTCTACAAATATTAAAATAGAAGAAAATCAGTCCATAAATAAGAAGGTTTATTTTTCTTTATTTTAAAACCTAAAAGTAGAAATAAGATGATGGTTCCTTTCAAATGACACAAAAACATCCTGTAATAAATATTTTTATGAAATAATACACCATCTTTTTACAAATATGTAACAATTCTTCTAATTTAGTTTTTTTTTGTTGGCTCTTTAGATTATAAAGGGTTGCTGACGCCTGAAATAGACTTAAATATATAAACGCACTCCCACTAATATTCAATTCAAAATGTATTTATTTATTTGAGCCTATACGTATAGTTTTGCATAATAATTTCCCTTTTGTTAAAATCTCTAAATTAAAATGGGTTTATCCCCATAAACCTCTGAGTAAAAGTGTAACTTTGCTAACTAGCTTAGCTATTTCTGCTGATATTTCCTGATTTTTCCATGAGCCCTGAATGCACTGTGTTGTCTTCCTCAGAGTTTGCTACGAGCGTTGCCCCGTCAACCCGACGACCGCCACCTTCCTGCTGTCGGCCATGTGGCACGGTGTCTACCCCGGCTACTACCTGACCTTCGTCACCGGCATCGGGATGACAATGGCCGCCCGCGCCGTGAGTTCACTTTTCTCCTTCAGCACCAAAGGTTTTCCAGAATCTACTTGAAATTTTCAGAAATCCACATCCCAGTTGCTGGAAGAGAAAGAAGCAGTTCTCCCCAAAAAGAAAAAAAAATCTGAAAAGTGTGGTGTGCATTTATATTTAGCCCTTCAAACACCTGGCTCACACGACAGGACTTTTATTCCGATTTTGGACAGCTGGTAGCTACGAAGGTGTCCCGAATTTTCAGTCGTAAGCCAACTTCAGCGGCCGCTTCGTCCAAACTATAAAAACCCCCGACGGTGAAGCTCTGAGTCCATGAGAGCCGCCAGCTGAAACACGTTCTGTCTGAGCGGCCACACGAAAAATAAAGTCAGGAGTAATAACACTATTTTCTAATGAAGTTAATGAGCTTCAGCTTATTGATAACCCGGTAGTAGGTCGCCATCTTTCTTGAAGCAAAGTACAGGTGACGCTAACCAACCAATTGGGGAAGGTGTAGCCTGATGAC